>NC_142801.1:14040099-14252599 GCF_049724085.1 Artemia sp. Qi Xiang Cuo
GATCTACACAAGTAATAGCTCGGGAAATACAAGGATAACAACCTATTAAAGCCAAAATGAATAAGAGATACAAATAAATAAAAACAACCAATGAGAACATACTCCTTTGATTTAGATCTACACAAGTAATTGCTCAGGAATTCCAAGGATAACAACCTATTGAGAGCCAACATGAATAATAGAGACAAATAAATAAATAAAAGCAGTGATAACTTACTACTTTGAATTATCTCTACGCCACTAATTGCTCTTGATGTTCAATTATATCACCCTCTTTTAACAAAAAGCACTAAGAGAGAAAATTAAAAAAACAAAAACACTGAGAACATACTCCTTTAAAATAGCTATAAGCAAGTAATTGCTAAGGAATTTCTAGGATAACAGCCTATTGGAGCCAACATGAATAAGAGACTCAAATAAATAAAACCAACCAATCAGAACGTATTCGTTTTAATTATCTCTAAACAAGTAAGTTCACAGGTAGAACAATTATAAAAATCTATGAAAGCAAAAATGTAATAAATATCCAAATAAATAAAAACAACAAATTAGAACAGGATCATTGTAATAAAATCAAAAATAGAAAGATCTCGGGTCTTACTATTAGCAAAACCTATGAGAGCAGCAATGACTAAGAGATCCAAATAAATAAAAACAGCATAATATACAATCATCCGGTTAATAAAAACATAACTTGTACTGTTTCAGAACTAATAAGGATAAAAACCTATGAAAGACGACAAGAATACAAGAGTCAAATAAAAAAAAGCAACCAATCAGAACATACTCCTTTGAATTAGATCTACAAAAGTACTTGCTATGGAATTTCAAGGATAACAGCCTATTGGAGCCAACATGAATAAGAGAGTCAAATAAATAAAACCAACCAATAAGAACGTATTCGTTTGAATTAGCTCAACACAAGTAATAGCTCAAGAATTACAACGAAAACAACCTTTGAAAGACAACATGAATAATATAGAAAAATAAATAAAAACAAACAATTATATCATTTTCCATTTAATTAGTTCGAAAAAAGTAATAGATCTTTAATTAAGATTATAAAATAATCTCTGAAAAAACCGGACTAAGATAGTCCAAGAAATAAAGACAACAACTAAGAAATTATTAGTTTGAATTAGCTCAAGAAAAGAAATTGATCAGGAATTCCAAGGATAACAATCTATTAAATGCAAAATGAATAAGAGAGCCAAATAAATAAAAAAATACAATGAGAACATAATCCTTTGATTTAGATCTACACAAGTAATTGCTCAGAAACTACAAGGATAACAACCTATGAAAGCCAACATGAATAAGAGAGCCAAATAAATAAAAACAACCAATGAGAACATACTCCTTTGAATTATCTCTACACAAGTACTTGCTCGGGAATTTCAAGGATAACAGCCTATTGGAGCCAACATGAATAAGAGAGTCAAATAAATAAAACCAACCAATAAGAACGTATTCGTTTGAATTAGCTCTACACAAGTAATTGCTAAGGAAGTCCAAGGATAACAGTCTATGAAAGGCAACATGAGTAAGAGAGCCAAATAAATAAAAACATGCAATGAGAACATACTCCTTTGAATTAGATCTACACAAGTACTTGCTAGGGAATTTCAAGGATAACAGCCTATTGGAGCCAACATGAATAAGAGAGTCAAATAAATAAAAACAACCAATGAGAACATACTCCTTTGAATTAGCTCTACGCAAGTAGTTGCTAGGGAATTTCAATGATAACAACCTATTGGAGCCAACAATAATAAGAGAGACAAATAAATAAAAAAAAAACAATGAGAACATACTCCTTTGAATTAACTATACGCAATTACTTGCAAAGGACTTTCAATGATACCAGCTTATTGGGGCCAAGATGAAGAAGAGAGCCAAATAAATAAAAAAAAACCAGAGAGAACACAATACGTTGAATTAGCTCTACACAAGTACTTGCTCGAGGAATTCCAAGGATAACAGCCTATTGAAAGCCAACATGAATAAGAGAGTCAAATAAATAAAAACAACCAATGAGAACATACTCCTTTGAATTAGCTCTACACAAGTACTTGCTCAGGAATTACAATGATACCAGACTATTGGAACAAACATTAATAAGAGAGACAAATAAATAAAAAAAAACAATAAGAACACACTACTTTGAATTAACTCTACTCAAGTACTTGCTAAGGAATTTCTAGGATACCAGCCTATTGGAGCCAAGAGGAATAAGAGATTCAAATAAATAAAACCAACAAATAAGAACTTAGTTGTTTGAATTAGCTCTACACAAGTAATTGCTAAGGAAGTTCAAGGATGACAGCCTTTGAGAGCCAACATGAATAAGAGAGCCAAATAAATAAAAACTAGCAATGAGAACAGACTCCTTTGAATTAGCTCTACACACGTAAGTTATAGTTATGGTAATTTATCCCCTACGTTGGGAGCCAACCTTAATAATATTGTCAAATAAATAAAAAAAAACAAATGAGAACATACTACTTTAACGTAGAACAACCACCTTACTATCACGTTACATTAAATGATCCAAGACCATTGGGTACCACCTGTCTATTAGCTTAAAATAAAAAACGAACCAAAATAAAAACTTATGCGTTTTTATTTTAAAATCACAATTTAGATAAAAATTAGTACAAGTATAAATATACATTTGGGGCACAATGAAAAAGAGCTCACCTTTCAACCACACATCACAAGAGACAAAACTTCTTGGAATAAACTAACAAACCTACCTATCTCAGAACATCAGATTATACAAGCTTATGGGAGCCCACATGAATAATATAGTAATATAAATAAAAACATCAGATTATACCATACTACATTGTATGCTATCTACGCAAGTACTTTCTCATTACGTACATTGTAACAAGACATAGAGCCCCCCTAACTATGAGAGCCAAATAAATAAAACAACACATGAGACAATACAACTTATACTAATAAATACGCACTTACTAGCTTAGGAATTCCAAGGATAACAGACTATTGGAGCCAACATAAATAAGAGAGTCAAATAAATAAAAACATCCAATGAGAACATACTCCTTTGAATTAACTCTAAACAAGTACTTGCTAAGGAATTTCAAGGATAACAGCCTTTAGGAGCCAACATGAATAAGAGATACAAATAAATAACAAAACCAAATAAGAACTTATTTGTTTGAATTATCTCTACACAAGTAATTGCTAAGGAATTACAAGGATAACAACCTATGAAAGGCAACATGAAAAAGAGATACAATTAAATAAAAACATGCAATGAGAACATACTCCTTTGAATTAGCTCTACACAAGTAATTGCTCAGGAAGTCCAAGGATAACAGCCTATGAAAGCCAACATGAATAAGAGAGCCAAATAAATAAAAACAACCAATGAGAACATACTCCTTTGAATTAGCTCTACACAAGTAATTGCTCAGGAATTACAAGGATAACAGCCTATTGACAGCCAACATGAATAAGAGAGTCAAATAAATAAAAACAACCAATGAGAACATACTCCTTTGAATTAGCTCTACACAAGTACTTGCTAGGGAATTACAAGGATAACAGCCTTTGAGAGCCAACATGAATAATAGAGACAAATAAATAAAAACAAGCAATGAAAACATACTCCTTTGAATTAGCTCTACGCAAGGACCTGCTCTTGAATATCAAGAATAACAGCCTATTTGGGCAAAAAAAAATAAGAGAGTCAAATAAATAAAAACAACCAATAAAACCGTAGTCTGTTGACTTAGCTCTACATAAGTAATTGCTCCGTAATTACAAGGATAACAATCTATGAAAGCCAACATGAATAAGAGAGTCAAATAAATAAAAAAATCCAATGAGAACATACTACTTTGAATTAGCTCTACACAAGTACTTGCTAAGGAATTTCAAGGATAACAGCCTTTGAGAGCCAACATGAATAAGAGAGTAAAATAAATAAAAAAAAACTATGAGAAAACACTAATTTGAATTAGCTCTACGCAAGTACTTGCTAAGGAATTTCAAGTATACCAGCCTATTGGAGACAATATAAATATGAGATTCAACTAATTCAAAACAACCAATGAGAACACAATACTGTGAATAATCTCTACAAAAGTACTTGAACAGGAATTTCAAGGATACCAACATATTGGAGACAACATGAATATGAGAGCCAAATAAATAAAACCAACCAATAAGAACATACTCCTTTGAATTAGCTCTACACAAGTAATTGCTCGGGAAGTTCAAGGATAACATACTAGTGGAGCCAACATGAATAAGAGAGTAAACTCATTAAAAAAAAACCAATGAGAACATACTAGTTTGAATTAGATCAACGCAAGTACTTGCTATGTAAATTCAATGATACCAGAATAGTGGGGATATCAATTATAAGAGAGAAAACACCTTCAAAACAACCAATGAGAACCTACTACATTGAATTAGATGTAAAAACGAAGTTGCAAAGGACTTTATATTATACCATCCATGTGTGGACAAAAGGAATAAGAGAGTCAAATAAATAAAAAAAAACAAAATATATCACACTAGAATGAATTTTCTCGACAAAATAAGTTGAAAATGACTTTAATTTTTACCTTACAAGTTTCGACAACCGTAATAAGAGAGTCAAATAAATAAAAAAAAACCAATCAGACCACACTAATTTGAATTATATCTAAGCAATTACTTGATATGTAATTTCAAGGATACCAGCATATTGTAGCCAACATGAATAGGATAGTCAAATAAATAAAAAAAAACAAATTAGACCATACTAGATTATATTAACTATACACACTTACTATATTGTGAAGATAAATGATACCATAATAATTTAACCACCCGTAAAAAGATAGTAAACTACTACAAAACAACCAATGAGAACATACTAGTTAGCATAAGCTCTACACAAGTACTTGAAATGGAATTTCAAGGATACCAGCCTATTGGAGCCAACATGACTAAGAGAGTCAAATAAATAAAAATATCCAATGAGAACATACTCCTTTGAATTAGCTCTACACAAGTAATTGGTAAGGAATTTCAAGGATAACAGCCTTTGAGAGCCAACATGAATAAGAGAGTCAAATAAATAAAAAAAACCAATTAGACCATACTCCTTTTAATTATCTCTACAAAATTAACTGCTAAGGAATTACAAGGATAACAGCCTTTTTGAGACAACATGACTAAAAAAGACAAATAAATAAAACAAACCAATGAGAACACAATACATTGAATTAGCTCTACGCAATTACTTGATATGGAATTTCAATGATACCACCATTTTGTAGCAAATAGTACTAATAGAGAAAACTACTAAAAAAAAAACCAATGAGAACCTACTACTGTGAAGTAGCGCTACAAAAGTACGTTCAAAGTAAAATCACTGATACCAGACTCTTTGAGCCACATTTAAACTTATAGTCAAATAAATAAAAAAAAACCTATGAGAACATACTACTTTGAATTAGATATACAAAAGTACTTGCAATTTACTTTCAATGATACAAGACTATTTTATCAAAAATGAATAATATAGCCAAATAAATAAAAAAAAACCATGAGAACATACTCGTTTGAATTAGCTCTACACAAGTACTTGCTAAGGAATTTCAAGGATAACAGCCTATTGGAGCCAACATGAATAAGAGAGTCAAATAAATAAAAACAACCAATGATAACATACTACTTTGAATTAGCTCTACACAAGTAGTTGCTATGTAATTTCAAGGATACCAGACTAATTGTGCCAACATTAATAAGAGTCAAATAAATAAAAAAAAACAAAAGATAACACACTACATTGACTTATCTATACACATGTTCTTTAAAGTTAATTTAAAGGATACAAGCTATTGTGAGCAAACAAGACTTTTATAGCCAAATAAATAAAAACATCAAATTTTACAATACTACTTTGAATTAGATCTACACAAGTACTTGCTAAGGAATTTCAAGGATAACAGCCTTTGAGAGCCAACATAAATAAGAGACTCAAATAAATAAACACAACCAATGAGAACGTATTCCTTTGAATTAGCTCTATTCATGTTGGCTCCAATAGGCTGTTATCCTTGAAATTACTTGAAGTACTTGCTCGGGAATTTCAAGGATAACAACCTATGAAAGCCAACATGAATAAGAGAGCCAAATAAATAAAACCAACCAATGAGAACGTTTTCCCTTGAATTCCTATCACATAGAATGAAAATTCCCGCAGTATATATATTCCAGGAAAAGAAGGAAGGGGCGGGTTACTCGAACGACCGACAAGAAGAAAAGACAAGTCCTTCTCAACCAGATAAGCGTATAGAAAAATGTCTATCATTAAATTTTTATTTTATACTTAGATATGATACTTACAACATCAACTTGTTGTTTAAGCTCTGACCTAGTCCGGATCTCCGAATTCTGAACGTCACATTTCTCCTTAACCAGACGTGCAATCTGTCTATCTCTGTCGTCAATCTGGCTTTGATGTCGTTGTAATATGACGTCTTTATTCTCAATTATCTGACGATTTTCTTCTCTTAATCTAAAAGAGAAAATACTTTACATTAAAAATTTCATACTTTCATTTCAAATTTACACATGCTTCAGTCTTGGAATACTGTTTTAAACAATATTACTTTATATATTTGGTAAGCGTTCGCAACTCTCAGCCCATCATTAATCTGAAAACAATGAAGTGATTTAATACAATGGGTAGCGGAATTGCCTCCGTAGGGCCACAACTGGACCTGAACTTTCCATAAGTTTCTGATCCCCACAAAAAGTACACGTTTTTACTTTTATACCTGAAGACAATCGAGTATTTCTCACCTTAAGGGTTGCACACAGTTGCCAGATGTCTTGATAAGGTTACGACTATTTCAAAGTTTAGTTTCTGATGAACTCACTACTGCAAATTTGCTTATATAGGCCTGAATATTTAGCTCATATGTTTCGTTTATGTGACACAAAATAAATAGAACACAAATCAAAGCGTTAAAGACCGTAGCCTATTTCATACACTGATAATTTATCTAGCGTTCAAAATGAGAAGACGATGCCGCTAAATGTAAAACATCTTATGACAATTAAATGAAAAAAAACATATGAATTATTTATTTTTTAAAAGATTGTCCAGCTGAATTTTGCCTTTTAATGTACCATTCTTTTTATATTCTTTTAAGATCGTTTTGTAATGAACTTAAAATATCATCATCACGTTCTTTTTTCTTCTAGAGGGTCAACATCAATTTTAAATATAAGTAAAATTTATGGCAAGATCTAAAGCAAGCATAGAATCTCAATTAACCCGAAATACAATTGCAAACAAATTGCCAAATAAGGTATTTGTAAAACTGTTCCTGAAGTAAATTTTACTTAGAGTAAATTTTAAATTAAGAAAAGGTTCCACTTTGACGTTAAGTGGAGTGGTGCGAAGAAGAATCGTGGTTTCTCTCTTATTCGAGCTAATTTGTGCAAGTTATGGCATTGGTCCTAATTTTAATCAAACATATTCATTATTATTACCTAATTTTCTATTCATATTTTACTTTGATATAAATATCGTAAAAAAATACAGATTTAAACCAAATAAAGATAAAACAAAACAATAAAAGCAGTCTTTCATGTTAAACTTCAAGCTTGAAAAAACTAAATGAGGGCTACAGCCCATTTAAAACCTCGATCTTAACTATAAGTTAGATGTATTTACACTGGTGGAAGAGTCTGGGTTCAATTCTCCCCCACGCTGGTCAAAAACTTTTCACCTTAGGAAACCGAAAAGTTTTTGAGCCTTGAATTTGTAAAATCAAATTTTCAAAACAAATATTTTCTCTCTCTCTCTCTCTCTCTCTCGCTCTCTCTCTCTCTCTCTCTCTCTCTCTCTCTCTCTCTCTCTCTCTCTCTCTCTCTCTCTCTCTCTCTCTCTCTCTCTCTCTCTCTCTCTCTCTCTCTCTCTCTCTCTCTCTCTCTCTCTCTCTCTCTCTCTCTCTCTCTCTCTTTATAAGGACAAAAGACTCCTCAGAAAGAGGGGGATAGATGTGCCTTCCTCTAGTCCATGAAACCGTTAAAATATATTGTAATCCTACCATAAATCAATTATACTGTATGAAAAGCTTACTTACTTGTGTAACTCATCTTTAGCTTTTTCATACTCATCAAGTAAAGCTCTGTAAAACAAAGCTGAAGATGTTCCAGGTTCTTCACCAACAGGGTGAGTTTCTGTTTTACCATCAATATCCTCATCTGGAGATGAATTATCATCTTTTTCATGTACTATTGGAGGGTCATCCATTTTTCAAGGGGAATGAAATATAACAATCACTTTGGCATATTGATGATACCTGAAAAAAAAATGAGATACAATGCAATAGGTATCTTAAACCACGGTATCTTTAACACAATAGGTACATATAAGCCCATCTTTTGAATAAAGATTCTTTTTTGGAAGGGGATAAAAAATGTCGACGCTTATTTTGTTCCCATCTGTAGCTATTTCTCTAGATATGAAACTTTGAAGGGACTTGTTTTGTCCCCTAAATCACAGAAGAGGCTAATAATCCATCGCAGTAGTTTAATCGTATACCTATAACTTCGGACATGCTAATACTTTTCAACTAGCCTAAGAACATTTGAGTATAAGAGTTATGTTGTGCCATCATTTTTCAGAAAATGCATTATCAAACTCATGCCTGGAAATATTTTCCCAAAAGAAACTCCCCCAGCCAGGATCCAGCAATCCCAGACTGTTTCTTGGCCTTTCTTATCTCCTATACATTGCTTTGTCTCCAGATATGGAAAAACTTGTACCATATATTACTGAAAACAATAATAAAAACGACCCAATAATTTCCTTTGTTTTATTATTTGAACTGCTCCCTTCATGTTTCTCCCTTAGGAGACCTTAACCTCTCAGTTAGACTAAGCTAGACATTTTTGGTAGACTTTTCGAATAAACTTTAGGTAGACTTAAATCTCTATATAGATATTTTGGTCTCTATATAGATATGTGGGGTTTAGATATTTTTGACATGTTGTGGCTCTCTCTCTCGCTCTCTCTTTTTTCGGCAAATTTTATTACATGACATATTGACTTAATTTATTAAGCAAATGACTTGTTAGTTTTGTAACATGCTAATGCATTCTTTCTATTACTGCTAACTACTAACAACTCACCGCAGCACCAAGCCGCCTGAGGCCAACACAGTTACGCACGCTTCTTCTCAATCCAAATCTATTCACATCATCCCTCTTTACACCCTCCCAGGAAGTTCCTATTTTCTTAAAATCTTTCTTTATGACACCCTCCCACTCCAGACGAGGACGGTACCTTCTTTTTAATTTATTGGCTAGTTTCTTTGCTGTTAATCGTTTTTTTTTTTGTTTTTTTTTTGTCTTCGTGTTGAGTTTTTTTTTCTACTTTGGACTCAAAAGTGCGAATTTGTCTACTTTGGGCTCAAGACAGATATTTTAAAAATTAATGTCTTGTCTCTCATCTGTGTGTCTTCTTTATCATTTCCCTTGCTTATTCCTTTTTATGTTCTTGTCAAAGCTTTTGAATTTGTTTTTATGTCATATGCATACTTGTTATACTTGATTTATTTTTGTCGTATAGAAATTGTCGTATAACGTATAGGAATTTCGAACAATAGCCTAAAAACTTTCGAAGCTGGTGTCAGATCGAAATGAAAATTGCACCATTGGAATTTCATTGTCAAAACTCCCATACAGAAAAGTCAAACCCTCAATTTGAACAACAAAGAAAATTATTTTTTGCATAAGCAGTACTGATATGTCCTTTTTTTCTTAGTTTCACTAAATAAAGAAAAAAGTGGGTATTATGCTTTATTTTTTTTTTTCACTAAGGTACTTCATATGGAAGGGTTTGTTGTAGAAACTAGGAAAGTGCTCTTACTTCCTTTTGTCCCCAAAGACATCTGATCAAAAATTTTAGACCGTCATTTTGTTCAACATAGTTAAAAGGATCAATAATATTTCTCTATTGATTACAATTTCCCACAACTCTTGGGACAAGGGTTGTAAATTAAGCAGTTTGCTCATTGTTTACAAATAAAATTTGTTATCTGAAAAGGGGGGCATGTTTTACCTTAGGTGTCCAAAAAGACCAAGGGTATTCATGTGAAGTTTTCAGGGAATGTTTAGTGTGTGTTAAAAATCAAAACATATTGTGTCCGTGTAGGTTTGTAATAAGGGTGCATATCACGAATGACTTAGTGTATTAAGTTGGAACTTTCAGGGAATTACGAGGGTGATGATCAATTGATTAAAATACAATATGAACACACTACTACTACTATTACTGCAACTGCTACTTCTTTTGTGACAGATACTAGGGGTAAGAGCATTACGGTGAAATTTCTAGAAAATGCTAAGGGGTATGTTGAATTAAATCAAAACTAACTGTGCATGCGATTGTCAAAAGGGCACATAAATACTATCTTAGAGACAGATTAGAGTTTAAAGTTGAAACTTTCAGGATATATTGAGAGGGACATTGAACTAGCCAGAAGGATAGTTCATGTTAACACTACTACTACAACTGCTGTTAGGGAATATTTAGCTTACGTGCTCTAGAAGGCAGCTTGAGTAAAAGTGATGACAACATAGTTTGTTCTTTACTGGTTGCTCCTAAGAAAAATTTCAAGTTTTCTTTTCTGTGTGTGATACATATATCTAATTCTAAACTTGAATTCAGGGCTTTAACCTTTGTCTTGAGACAAGTTTCGCTTGACCTGTTTGATCTCAGGAAGGCTGAGGGTATTAAGCTGAAACTTTTAGGATTAGTTGAGGAGAAAAAACCAACAGAAAATGAATACGGGCATACCATACCTTCTTAGACCACATTGGCTATTCATGACCTTTAAAAAAAAACAACTCAGAAACAAAGTAACAAGGATAATTTTAAATCAGAAGACCATACTGGCTATCCATGACGTTTGAGAAAAATTTGTAAAAAAAAATTAAAAATATAAAAATCATTCACGTTTTTTGGTTTCTAAATTAGTTTTATGTTTTTTATTCATTTTCTTATGGCCCAAAAGTGTCATATTGAATGTCAAAATGCTTTATCGTATTGACAGAGATGGTAACTCAAACGCAGTACTAATTGTTAAACCAACAACATCATTCAGCCAAAATGGTGCATTCTACAGCCTTGATGAAAGACAATAATTTCTTTTTTGGCATCACTAATGAATCAAACAGTTCGTGGTAACGAATTGTAAGTAAGGAGCGACCCGGCTCAATAGTAATCGAAACTCTAAAAAACGGAATTCAGTAACAACGGAAAAAACTGATAACAGTAGATACATCAAAAGAATCGGATTTTTATGTTGATTTCAAATATATAAGTTTCATCAAGTTTAGTCTTACCCATCAAAAGTTACGAGTCTGAAAAAAATCCGTATTTTTGAAAAAAGGGGGAAACATCCCCTAAAAGTGATAAAACCTTAATGAAAATCAAACCATCAGATTCAGAGTAACAGATAACCCTACTGCAGAGGTTTCAAGCTCCTATCTGCAAAAATGTGGAATTTGTATTTTTGCCAGAAGAAAGATTTTTGTTTTTTTCCCAGGGGTGATCGTATCGATCCAGTGGTCCTAGAATATCACGAGAGGGCTTTTTCGAACGAAAATTAAAAGTTCTAGTGTCCTTTTTAAGTGACCAAAAAAAATTGGAGGGCGCCTAGGCCCCCTCCCACGCTCATTTTTTTCCCAAAATCACCCGATCAAAATTTGAGACAGCCATTTTGTTCAGCATAGTCAAAAATATAATAAATATGTCTTTGAGGATGACTGAATCCCCCACAGTCCCCAGGGGAAGGGCTGCAAGTTATAAACTTTGCCCTTTGTTTACATATAGTATTGCTTATTGGGAAGTTTACAGACGTTTTCAGGAGGCGTTTTTCTGGTGGGAGGGGGTAGAGGGGTGGAGGAAGGGATTGCGTGGGAGGATCTTCTCATGGAGGATTTTTTCATGGTGGATAAGAAATTTCTATAAAGGGGACACCGGATTTCCCAGCATTATTTAAAAAAACGAACGGAAATTAAATAAAAAAAAAGTATTTTTCAAATGAAAGTAAGGAGCAACATTAAAACTTAAAACGGACAGAAATTATTAAGTATATGAGGGGGTTCTCCCCCTAGTCAGTACCTCGCTCTTTACGCTAAAGCTCGAATTTTGTTCGAACCACAAACCCCTGAATCACAAAGGCCGTTTAATTAGAATAGATAGCTCTTTTGAAAGTACTAAAACAAATTTAGCGTAAAGAGCGAGGTATTGACTAGGGGGCGAACCCCCTCATATACGTAATAATTTCTGTCCGTTTTAAGTTTTAATGTTGGTCCTTACTTTTAGTTGAAAAAACTTTTTTTTTTTTTTTTAATCTGGTTAAGGAGCTTTTTGAAAAGGTTAAGCATATGTGGCATTGAGCTGATGGTGATGCAACAAAAGTGAAATAACTAACTGAAATATGAATAACTGAATTAAATAACTACCATAATGAAAGCAACAAATAATGAGCAAGGAGTTCATTAATACAGTGGAACTTCAATCTTCCTTCTCAGGAGGAGAGTCCTATAGCCACTGTGCTGCAGTAAATATTAATAGAGTAAAATCATCATAGGCAGCGCAATAGCGCTGCCTAAGTAAAGAACGATGTTAGCACAATTTATTATTATTTATTTATTTTTTGGTCTTAGACCACGGCACTACTTATCGAAGGAGTTGTCACAGAAACTTCAAAAAGGGCTCATTCGATTGGATATTGAAACGGCTAATGCCCTTTTTAATAGCCAAAAATAATTGAAGGACAACTAAACCCCCTCCCATGCCAATCCTTTCCCCAAACACATCCAATCAAAATTTTGAGATAGTCATTTTGTTCAACGTAGTTGAAAGGTCGGGAAATTGTGTCTTTGAGGATGACAAATACTAGCCCTCAGGGCCAAGGTTGTAAGTTATACCCTGGGGGCATAAAACATTGTCGCAGAAACTTCAAAAAGGGCTTCATTGTAGTCAAAGGGTCCGGAAATTATGTCTTTGAGGAAGAAAATCCCGCCCCCACAGCTCTAAGGGCAAGGGTTGTAAGTTATGCCCTCAGGGCAAATAAGGTTCCAACAGAAAGTGTGGTCATACATACTTCGGAGGGGACTCATTGGATTGGTAATAGTAGTAACTTATATGCTGGTTTCACGAGTGATTGTTTAATATGTCTTACCATGGGCATGCATCTATATATTTGACGACTGATCGCATAATATGCCTTTACCATGGACATGCATCAATTGATACAGACGGTACAAGACTTGTCGGACATGTTTTTCTAGGTTCAATAGCCAAAATTAAAATTCCTTATATTACATGTTCAAAGGATGGTCTCATTCTAGAAATACTGGTTTACAGCTGGAGGGCTTATATTCGTATTTTTTCGGTATAAATTAAGATGCAATTATTTTTTCTAGATCAGTTGAAAAAACAACTTGAAAAGATAACACTCTTATTGTTAAATTTATTTGTTTTCAGTGGAGAATCCTAAAAGAATTCTGGTAAGTGAATATATATTATTCCTTTTTATTCGTGTCTTTTTTCGTATAGTTACCTATTAACTATCTATCATCCGGGTTTCGCACAGAAAGCGAACTCTTGTAATTACCTGACGCAAGCCCTCCCTTTAAATCCATTCTGATTTGTATTCGAGACTTTTATCCTATAGTTACCTATTTACTATCTATCATCTGGGTTTCGCACTGAAAGCGAACTCCTATAATTAGTTGATTGAAACCATCCCTTTAAATCCATTCTGACATGTAAAAGCCATTAAGTTTTCTCGGGTTATAATTGGAGGTAAATATCGAGGGGGTCCATTTAAACTAGTAACTTAGTGCATGTGTTTTAATGTGTTGGTTGAGTTTTGGTTTAGGGAGAGGTGGGGGCGCTACCCCCCATTACTATTCTGAATAAATAATAGACGAAGTAAAAAATCATAATTACATATCTACGATAAAATTCGCCAGCTCTATAACAGCTGTTTAGATATTTTGACTAAAAGGCTACTTAGTCGCTTCTCGTGAAATTTTGTTCATATTTCATTTGCGGTCTTAATTAAGCAAACTTAATGAGACGATCATCGTCTACTCTGCTAATAATCAGGGTAATTATTGTAGAGAAAAAAAGGAGTTGTGGAAGGGGGGGGGGCTCCCCATTAATATTCTGAATAAATAATAGATGAGTGAAATAATCAAAATTGTATTTTTTTTTCTTACATCGTATTTAAAAATGTGTTTTATGGCATCCCATACAGGTATAGGCTATTTGGTTCTAAATGTTTCTTATGTACTTTACAGAAATATCCTGTTTTTAAGACTATAATTGAACAATACGTCTCCTTTAAATACAAACAATATCTTTAATGCATTTGGAGTTGGTTTTGGGGGGGGGGAGGGGCGACCCCCATTAATATTCTGAATAAATAATAGACGAATTAAATAATCAAAATAGTTTTTTCTTTTCTTTTCTTTATGCATTGTATTTAGAATATATTTGGCTTAGGCTGCACCTAGGACTGTCGTTCTTTCTCCTATGAATTTAAGTAGATTGCGATTTAAGAATTGATTAAGCTCTATTTGGCTGCTCTATATGATTGAGGGGTGAGGGCAAGTATTTAGTCAATATAATGGGAGGAGGGAAATCAAGCTTTGATGGGATGAAAAATGGTACTTATTTAGTACCCGGTAAACATGTGACTAGACTTGAAATGCTTCAATAGAAATAGGTTATTGCTTCTTACTGAACTAATGGTAGCTCCGTGACAGATTTTTTTTTATTTTACTTTTTTGCTATTAACCAACCGTTGCGTTGTGTGTGCCATAGCAACTAGTAAATATTTATCGGGCTTTTTTCCGCTCAATTATTTTCAGTGTAATTAATAACATAAAAATGGTGAAATATAAAATTGATTAAGCTCTATTTGAATACTTTATATTGGGTGAGGGGTGGGGCAGGTATTTAGTCAATATAATGTTAGGGGGAATTAAGTTTTGACGGGGTGAAAAATGGTACTTATTTAGTACCTAGTAAACATGTGAGTAGATTGTTCATGAGAAATAGGTTAGCGTTTCTTACTGAACTAATGGTACCTCCTTGACAAATATTTTTATAATGTACTTTGTTTTATTACTATTAGCTAAACCCTCTCGATACAAATGAATTATCTATTAAGGTAGTAGATTTGTAGGAAAAGGAATCTGCTTGTAGTCTGGTCGCTATTTTTATGGAAGGGTAGAATTGTATGGAAAAAGTCAGGTTCTTTTTTTTTAATTGGGTATTAAGCAAATTATTATGTGTTATGGAGGTTTCTGCTACTTTCTTTAATAATAAATCGTTAACAAAGGCTTAAATTTGTATGAAAAAGAATCTAGTTACAGCTAAAATAACGCTGGAGGGGAAATTACTTTATGAATGGGCGAAAAATGGAACTTATTTAGTAGCTAGTAAACATACTCTAGTTGTTGATAATATGGAGTGGCATAGGGGTTTTTTAAATGATTGTTTTGGGGACATGGCCAGCCTAGATGATCTACCATGTGAAACGGACATTGTAGAGGACCCGGAATGGGAAGGTAGATTAATGAACGAGTATTTAGGTGATGGTAGTAGTAGTACTAGTGCATCTAAACCGGGTCCTCATAAATAAATTCCGTCACAAGACAATAGAGGCTGGCTTGATCAGCTATCCCCAAACACCCTGGAAGACATACAGGGTGTCTCAAAAAAAATGTATTGACACTTAGAATAACGAGAAATCCTTTGTTTATGAATATACAGCAAAATGGAATAGCTTCGAATATAGAAGACAAATATGATTAAGGAATCATGTTCATTAAGACGTGATTCATTAATCTGATTAAGGACGCTGTTCAAGCGTCTGCACTGGAAATACTACATTCCAACACCAATTCATGCCCTAAACGAAGACGATCTTGACCGGCGAGTTGAATTCTGTGAATGGTACCTGGCAAAATGTCCAGGGTTTCTACACAAAATTGTTTGGAGCGATGATGCAACCTTTAATTAAATGGCACCATTAATCGCCATAATTGCACGTACTGGGCTACTGTAAATCCTCATGTAACACTTGAACACCATGTCAACTTGCCAGGAGTAACAGTGTGGTGTGGGATATCTGTACTGGGCCTCATAGGGCCATTTTTTATGAACAGAATGGTCACTGATTAGAGCTACCTTAGCTTGCTTCAGGAGTGTACTGGTCTACATATGTCTGAGAAGTTAAATGATGACGGTAATATATTACTTTCAGCAAGATTGTGAACCTTATCACTAACATCGCAAGTTCCAAGCTTACCTCGCTGCAACTTTTCAAGACACATGGATTGGCCGAAGGGGTGCCATTGAATATCCTGCACGTTCCCCAGACCTCACGCCCTCTGACTTCTTTCTGTGGGAATATCTCAAAGACGAAGTTTATCGCACCAAACCAAGAACAATTGAAGCTTTGAAAATGGAAATTGAACGACAATATCGCGATATTCCTAGTGGCCTGTTTCGTGATGTTTGCGAATCCCTTGGTGCGCGATATCCACGTTGTCTGGACAATAATGGTCATCAATTCGAACATTTGCGAACATAATTCCTTAATCACATTTGTCTTCTATATTCGAAGCTATTTCACTTCACTGTATGTTAATAAATAAAGGATTTCTCGTTATTCTAAGAATGAGTACATTTTTTTAGACACCCTAAAATGCGAGCGAGCTATATTCGAAATATTTGCACACAGAGATGTTGGCAATTCACCCGCATTTATTAAATTATGAAGAGGATTTTTAGGTTAAGTTAATAGCATTCAAAAGAGACTGGATAATTATAACGAGGGGGGTAGCAGGTCGGTGGTTTTATTTATTGAGAGTTTAAACGTTAATATTTGTAGATTTTAAAAGTATTCTATTTTAAGAGGTGGGGCTGGGGATATTGAATTAAAATATCATTCAGAATTAAAGGGTTGTAAGGGGATACAACAAATCTTTTTCGATGCGAGGCTACAGTGTTTCAAGTATACATTTTTGATGGCTGCCTATAGACCTCTCCGCGATAATGCCTCTAAGAAAAAGTTGGACAAATTAGCAGTTAATGGGATGGAGGTTTCAAAGTTTCCAATAGTAGATTTTAATTGTTTAAATGGTCAATTTCCCGTGACATTAAAAGGAATTGATATTTTTGAGCGGGCTAATGCAGATTTAAAGATTGGTGTCACGGCATTGCCGTATGAAACAGAACTTGAGAAGGGTGAGCTTTCCGATAAAAAAGCGGTTTTATTTAAAGCGAAGGTTCCCGCCGTTGCGTCAGTGAGACATTGGGTCTGGATTCTATATACCCCCCCGCCAGAACCGGATGCAATAGAAAACTTTGATCCAATTTAGGATAATAGTAGGGTTTTATATGAGGGTAAAATCATGGGGGCGTACATTGTTATTGTCCGACTAGCGTTTACCAATTTTGGACGGATTTAAAGTTAAAGGATCATGTGAAACACTGTAAACGTCATGGATACCAGGTTGTGGAAACGGTAAGCGGAGATACGGGGATCTTACGTTTTGAGAATTTCCAGAACACGCTCCTACAGAGCAATAAGATCGCTTTAGACTGCGAAGCGAGACTCACAGACGTCTACGAATCGTCAAATTCAAATCGTGTAAAAATACATGAAGCCATAGGGGTGTCTTACGCTCATGCGCAACGAGATTCCAATAATACCATGCAAGTGCTGGATGTAGTTGTGTCGTTGGGCAGTGAAGACTGCACGCGCTCGGCATTGGTCAGTCTAATCAAAACAGCAAACGGTGCAATTTCGCACCTTCGTTACACAAACTACCCCATGCTCCTATCACCAGATGACAGATTGGCCATTAAAAATCGTAAAATATGTTGGGTTTGCAAGGGTAAATTTGATGTTGGTGTTGGGAATGGGGGGAGGAGGAAGGTGATCGACCATGATCATTTGTGGCAGGAAATTAAATCGGGAGGGAGTAACTGTAGAGGGGTTGCACATCAGTCGTGCAATTTAAACGTTAGTCAGTAATATTTTGTACCGGTTTTTATACACAATTCCAATTACGACTTAAAGTTTGTTTTACCGGTGTTGGCCCGCATTGCCAAGGGTGGAGTTGTAGATAACGCATGGATAGATGATTCTTTTTCATATAATATCATACCCAAAGAATCGGAGAAGCTACTGCTGCTAGAATTCATGTGGAAAACAGTTGACAAGGGTAACGCGTGCCTGAATAAAATACTTTTTTAGACTCTGTCAGCTTCTTCCCTAAATCCTTAAGTCAATTGATTCAGGTAGAGAAAAGCGATAATTTTGATAGCTTCCCCCTCCTTAAACAGCGCTTCCCCGATGATGAAATGTATGATTTATTAACTTGTAAGGGCATACATGCACATGATTATTACAACTATGCCTCGAGGCTAGATGAGCTGTCATTGCCAACCTTTGAAGCTTTTTACAATTCTATTACTGAGAGTGAGTGCACCACTAGCGACTATGATTTTGCTAAGAGGGTTTGGGCAAAGGGCGGGTGTGAAAATGGGTGGGGTTACTGTAAAGTGTACTTGACCAGTGACGTGCTCACTCTTGTGGATATTGTGTGCAAAAATACAGATAAAATCTATGGGAAATTTGGGTTGGATTTAGGGTATTATTTTTCCACTCCTCATCTGGTGATGGACTTGATACTTAAAATCAGCAAAGAAGAAATAGGTCTGATTGCCGATGTTGATCAGCATCTGTTTGTAGAGAGATAAATTCTATAAATTCATTTTAAACTCAGCTTTCGGTAAAATGTGCGAAAGTGTACGAAACAGAAGTCGATGTGACATTCTAACAAATCCTAAAGAATGAGTTTAAATAATTGTCGATCCGAGCTTAACATCTTTTACTGTCATAGAATCTGATATGGTCTTCCTACATCGTAAGAAAAGAAACATTGTTTTAAATAAAAATATTGCAGGCGGGAGTGCAATAACGGAAATATCTAAAACTCATGTTGTCATTTTATGATAATGTATGCAAGGTACAATGGCCGATTGAGGGACAAGTTCAAGTGCATTACGGGGACACTGATTCACCCCTGTTAAAAGTTAAAACTGAAAACTTATTGAATGATTTGGAAAATGGCGAGTAAATTAGCTCACGAATGGACTACCTCAACTGGAATGAACCCCTCTACCCAGAGCTAGTGAAACGCCAGGCCCCAAATCAATCGTTAATGTTAAGATCTGAAACGGGTAGCGATCTGAAATCCAGTGGTATGTTTCCTGGACCGAAGGTATACTGTGTGGAAAACGCACAACAAGGATATAAAACAAGTTTGCAAGTGGGTACCTACACACTTTGTTAAAAAATAATTTCGAAATGAGTGTGTATAGAAACTGTGTGGAACTTAGTTTAGTCCCAAGAGCGAAAGTCATGACGATTCGCTATTTACAATTTAAAAACTACACAGTTAGAGTTAAGAAAAAAGCCATATCGGCCATATCGGAAAAAGTCTATGTACTTGAGGATAGTTTAAAGGTAATACCATAGGGCCAATATCTAATACCCGACTAAATTGAATGTGTAGAGTATGTAAGACAGCTTAGTCTTAAAAACTTGACTTAAATTCTTTAATAGTACAAGGTGGGTGGGTAGTAATGGGTGTTTTAAATTCTTTGTTTTCTTTCTATCAAGCAATTTTCAATGTGTGCAAGGCAGAGCAATTTCTTCTTCATATTTTCCACTATTTAAAGTTATTTAATGCCCCCCTCCGGCCCCGGCCCGCTGCAGCGGGCACCACGGCGCTTCCCGGCCGCCACAGCAGCCAACCCTAGGCCTTCAGCCGCCGCAGCGGCCGCCCCCAGGGAGACCCCATTTCAAATTAAAAATGTTGTAAATAAAAAAATGTTATATTATTTTAGTGTGTATATTTTAATAAATGTTGTATTTTTTATAAATAAATTTTTTTTTAAAGTATATTTATTAAAGTGTTTTTTCTAGTGCTTATTTAAAATAAATGTTGTATTTTTGTTATAAATAAATAAAAAAAGTGTATTTTTCTTGTTTAATGTGCTTTTTTATGTTCAATGTATTATTTAAAAAGTGCTATTACTTTTATGTATAATAAAAAAAGAAAATATGATTCTTTATTGATTTTGTTCTTCTCATTATTCTTGAACGGAGTAGTAATAGGGAAATTATTTAGTCATTAGACATCTATAGTCTACAGTTAGTTGAAGGTGAACTGTTGAAGGGAACATGTATCAATTTAAAACACCATTCAGATTGTTTATGTGTGGGCCATCAATGTCAGGCAAAACGACACTCTTAACTAAAATAATTAGAAATTGCGATAAAATGTTTGCGGAAAAGCAGAAAAAATCTACTGATGTTATAGTATTTGGCAGGAGTCATACGATAAAATAAAAGCGATTGCCATATCGGGGTTGGTGCAGCTACAATTCATACAGGGAATTGATGTTTTCAAAATTATTGAACCAAACTCTTGGCTGATTATTGACGATTTAGCTGAATCCATATAACAACGGTACAAAAAATTGCTAAAACTTTTTACCGTTCACTCTCATCATGAATAGATTTTCACCACTCTGGTTGCACATAATCTCTTTCATCAGAGCAAATGTATGCAAAGACTTGCATTGAACTGCACCTACTATATCATCTACAGAGTTGTTCGTGATTCTAGCTCGCTAATAACTCTCAATAAACAAATATACCCCAGTGCCCTCAAATTTCTGCTTTCAGCATACAATCAGGCAACTAATAAACCCTATGACTCTATCCTATTGGATCTTAATCAAAATACACCAGAGGATCTGCGTGTAGTCACAGATATTTTCGACAATGAATTTACAGTATATCTCCCTGTGAACAGTAAAAAGGGCTATTAGTTACCATCATGACACTGAAGAAGCTACATGAAAATAGACATTTATTTTCCGGTCCTAAGCCTTTCAATACACCAACTATGGAGAGTTATGCTCAAGCTTAGCAATGACGGCGCTTTCATCGATCGAGTAGCTGGACTTTGTTTAAATTCAAACGAGGCCGTTGTCCATCTGTTGGTAATAGTTCAACTACAGGCTAAATAACATCGTTCCATTGTACGTACATTGGCCTGTAAAAAGACAGGAAAGAATTTTAAAAGGAAACGTCTTCTTCGGGAGGGTGGTAGCTTTTTCACACTTTTACTGCCGATAATTGCAGGACTTGTAAACAGTTTTTCTCTAGATGGCTAAACCGTATAAATCGACCCCAATAGAACTCGCTCTCTCCCCCGTGGAACACTTTGAGATCAATTAGAGTAAATTCATTGACAACGAGAATATTGAGGATGATAAAAAACTGCTTTTAATTCAAGATGCACTTCGCCAAGTGGACAAACATAAGCCCTATCGTGCGAAGGCCAGTGTCATTGATCACAAAAAAGAACCATCTTCTTCTGCTATCACTGGTGGAACACATTTAAAGACGGAGGAGGAATTGGATTCAATAGTGTCGAGCATTGGAAATCTAATGCCGCACTCATATCGTTAACTAAGTAAACGACTCATAACATATCTCATGGAATGTGGTCAAGATCATATTCAAGTTGATAGCAACGGGAAAGGGATTATAATTCAGGGCAAGAGCTATAATCTTCTTGATTTAATATATGATATGGTTACAAATCGTAAAGGACTATTTTCATTTGACGCTCATCTATACAACTTTCTAAATACATTAAACTTGCCCAAAAGCCTTATTAGCAATAGGCAAATTCTAAAAATATTAAATGAACATGCAAAATCGTCGTCAACACCATTAAAATATGAACATGAAGAAGCAGAAGAAGATTTTAAATCAATCTTGGAAAATACTAGCAGACCTAGTGGAAACATTGATTTGACAATGAAGAGGAGCACACCACTGACAATTAGACAAAAGCGAACACGTATCAAGTCAACGACATCACCACCACCATCATAAACCACTAGTATACAAAAGGGTAGCCGACGTTACACTACGCGTTTATGTTCAAAATGGTTGAAGTTCTCAAACGTGTTTATGAAAATATTGGTGAAGCAGGAAGTTTAAGTTCCCCACCACTCTTTCCAAAGTCACTGGTGTTCACACTAAAAATGTACAAGACTATCTAAAAAATGAAACAAGATACACTCTACGTATAAATCAGAGGCTTTGTTCTAATCATTATCCAAAAACTAAAGGCTTTTTTCCCCTACATATAGTGCACGAATATTTCCTAAAACTATAGATGAGATTCAGAGACGTCATAACAAACCCTACGAGTACATTCTACTTGCAATTAGTGTTTATAGTCGTTATGCATATGCCATTCCATTGCGGTCAAAGAGAGGTGTTGAAGTTGCTCAGGGTATTGAAAGTAACCTCGAACAGGATTCGTATAAAAAAATTCAAACGGATCGTGGTAGTGAATTTGTTAATCCCCATGTCGAAAAAGTAATAATGAAATATAATACAATGTTCTATCATAGTCATCATCCTTTAAAGGCTGCACTGGTCGAAAGATTGATAAGAACTATTCGACTTTTAATTTCAAGGTATTGTCGAGTATGAGAGGGTTGAAGCACTTAAATCTAGTGAATATCCACATGTCAAATTTAAATCTATTGAATATGACGCTATAACGGAATTTTGTCGCGCAATAAATTGAAAAATCCCATATCGAAAGATTGGTACATTTCATTTTAATTATTTAATGGAACACAATAGTATCTACTTTTCTTCCTCCGTTAACAATGAGATATTATATCCAAAAGACAATACTATAGCCGTTCTTGGCTTTAAACAGAATATGATCAGTGGGAAAAACGCTGCCACTGTTAACGGGATGCATCAAGTTATTTTTGCTGATTATCCATCTGGTTTCACCTTGGACTCTTACAGATTTCTGTATACATCCTTTGTGGAAACATCGAGAGTTGGTAATTCAAATGTCCCCCTCCTACGTGTTCTTGAACGAAAAACATCTCATGAACTTGTTCATCACTATAATATAAAGCATCTTCAGTATGTTCCTGTAAACACTTCATATTTGGAACTCTGTCAGTTAACACTAAGAAGTGAATTGGGTGATCCTCTAGCAATAACAAAAGGTTTAGCAGTGATTACATATCATTTTCGACCCATCGTGGTCGACACCACCTAAAATGAACAATAGAAGAATTCCATTTGTCTGTCCTGATATCAGTTGCTATGTTGGTGCTCTGAGTCCACGTCAAATAGGTCATGGATTGGACTACTACAAGGGGCGTACTACAATGTCTGGCTATGGTCTTGGTAGCTGGTTTGCTAGGCTATTTTCTTTCTGCACTACCCCTTGCCCGAAAATATCTTGTACCTGCTGCATCAAATTTTGCTGCCGCAACACTACAGGACTGGGGGTCGGGTAAAAATTTCAAGGAGTGTTCAAGAAAATATTAGATCTTCAGCAAGAGTCTTTGGTGAGCAATTAAAATCTCAGCAAAGTGGGAGGGGATTGAACAGGATGCGTGCGCCTTATTCACTCATCAGTCTCTACCCAGGCGGGAAGCGAAAGAGATCAACAAGGACTTTGAGGAATAAAACGAAGAAGACCAATAAGGAGAAAAAGAAAAATATTGTTCGATCAAAGAAGGATTTCTTCTCTTAAGATGACTTATCTCCCCCACAAGAAATCACATCCATCAATCAGTTCCTCATTGAATCTGTTCAATGCTGAAAATGTTGATGTCAGTGTCAAGTATGGCTACTATGAGCAATTTTATCCCCGAACTCCTCTCGGAAAATATTCACTTTCAAATATTTTCCAATGAAGACTATTTCATTGATTTGTCATCAACATTTATTGATTTAAATGTTGCGGTGAAGAGAAAGTCAGATAATACAACTCCAACTGCTGCCGATGGTCTATCCAACGAAAACTGCATTCTACACAACGTGTTGAAGCAAATTAATGTATTTATTAATGAAACATTGGTGAGCACTAGCAATAATTTATCCAACTATGCAAGCTACATACAATTTATGATGATGACACCAAAGGCATATAAGGAGTTGAGAGGACAGTCATTGGGCTATGAATATCGATCTGGTGTTGATACTGATGGTGAGTTAACTACTGCAGTGACCCAGGAGTATCATTTAGTTGGAAAATTAAATCATGAAATATTCAATATACCCCAATGGCTACCTCCTAATGTCAAGATTGACATAAATTTGCAACTAGCCCCATCAAATTTCGTTTTGAGAAAAACACTTCCTGCAGCACCCGATGCAAATGTCATTATCACATTGGCAATTCTTCATGTCCGAAAACAACAGGTTATGAGCTCTGTTGCATTGGCAGTGGAAAATCTAAGAGCCAATAGCAAAAAAATTAAACTTCTTGCCCCCCATACGATCACCAATCAACGTCACATTGCCACCGGCTGGAGTAGTTATACCAATTCATCATTTATCAATGGAGAAATACAATCAAAACTTGCTTTGTCCTTTGCGAAGAGTGGGAGTGCCGTTGGATCCTGGACAGCATCCCCCCATGATTTTAATTTTTTTGGCTTATCTAGTCTTGTGTGCAAAGTATCATTTGATAATAAAAATCCCATAGAACTCTGTATGAGTTGACCATGCAATCCCTAGATCATGACTCCCAACTATTTGAAAATGGAATAACCGATTCGATGTTTTCAAAAAATCACGGTGTAATTGTTCTGGACCTGTCACGGACCCAGGATATGAGCATAGTACGAACAGGGAATGCACGCTTAGAGTGCAGATTTGCCGATGCTTTGACTGAGAGTATCATGCTAATATCATTGAGTCAATTTGAAATCCATTGGGAAATCACACCCGACAGCAGTGTTCTACTAGACCTAGCACCATGAATACAAACCAAATAATCAGCGTATTTAATATGGATCTATACATATCCCAGTAAAAGTCCTATTGCATACCATCTGACTTCATTGAAAAAATTCCAAGTGTTAACAATACACTAATCATTGTTAATATCAGTCCATCGAATTTGAAGACAGGCCACTGGTTATTCATCTTTCAAACAGCGAATAAAATTGAATTTTTTGATCCTCTTGGCCTGTCATATAAATTCTACATGCCACACATCAGCAACTTTATTGAGAGCAGTGGGAAAACTATTATTCAAAATCAAAGAAGAGTACGGGATTTAACGACTAAGACATGCGGCTTTCATGCACTACTCTTTTTCATGTTCAGATGTCGCAGCTATACCTACAAGCCGTTTCTTAACATTTACGTTGACTTACTTCGATTGAATGACTTTCTAGTGGAAAATATAGTTTCAAGCGTTTTTAATATTGATTTTAGTGCCCTACGAATAAAATTTTCTAAAAATTTATGTGAATTTGTTTATTAATAAAAATAATATATATACATGATAAAAAACAACTTTTCTACTCTTGAGATTTCCTCTCCTTCTACATATAGGTGCTTGTCGTAAGCATCTGATGCTAGTAGATTATCTAAATTCAGGGTATACTGATCCTGATGTGCTGCAATGTCAGGGTCTCATTTTCTACAGCAGAGTGTAATTTCACTCTTATCATATCTCTTTGTATAGTCAATGATACTATTCTCACTCATCTTATAGAATTCACATGTTTCAATTTGCTTATTTGAAGCAATATCACAAACAGTGTCCTCAAGTGGCGAATCACATTCCGTCACAGCAAAATAAAAATCAGTGGGCTAATAATTATAGTAGCCATTGTCTTCACAACGATGACGTAGAAACCACATTCTTTTGTTGCTCCAACAGTTGAATCGCTGGCCTGGCTCCTCCTCCCAAAACAATCTAAAGCCACGAATATACCAATCTCTTAGCAATAAACTAAAATCACGCTTAGGATTCTTTCCAATCATACCAGGATATGTATTCTCCCACTGATTACATTTATCATAGTGGCAATTCGAGCATAGGTGCCCTCTAGGATGAGAGTCACACACCCCTTCAAGACAGGAATTACAACCGTTAATTTGTACAGCATATCCTCTATGCAATTTACACGTGTTGCATAATCTGCTGCCCAGTGTGTACATGCATAGTAGACATGTATGAAACATTTTTTCATGTGTTGACACTCTCACCGCCACAATAAAACTGAGCAACTATCAACAGATTGAGTGGGATAGAGAGAGAGATAGAGAGGAGTAAATCATCCCTGAACACCATCTTTGACATGAAAAGTTTTAAATTTCTAAGTTAGTGCTTAAAAGCATATCTACAGAACAATTTTTATGGGTCGTGGTGAACAAGTCAATAAATTGTGTAAATGCATTTGATTCACTACGTAAAATCTCCTTACACCAGTATAATGATGGAGAATTAGATTTCATTATATCAATAAGCATTCCCTGCGAAAACATCTTCCTTCGAATAAATAACTCTCGAAAATCATCATCTAGAATCAAATGTTTTTCCATAAACACAAGATTCCCCATGATTCGCTCTTTCTCAAATCTATCCATTTTTTAGAGTCCTAACACTCTCACAACCAACTTCAGACTAGCCAGGATTCTTTTTTCTACTCTAAAGAAAAATATACGATAGCCTACTAAAGAAAGAAAAATATATTAAATTTAGAAACAATTTTATTGAGTATAATTACAAGAATAATAATCACTGATTCAATTTGTTTTCATCAATATATTTCACTGGTGCATCTAATGCAGAATGAAGTCTATTTGTATCCATAATGTTCAGTTTCGCAGCAAAGCATAATTGCTCCTCCATTTTAAATTTGCTCAATGATATCACGTATCTACCATACATATCGTCCCATTCAAGGCTTAGTCTACATCCTCGTGTTATTTCCACAGCCACTTTTGGTACTCTCGCCCTTGTATCACTGCTGCTGCTACCTGCTCCACCATCAAGCTCCAATAGTGTAAATGTTCCACTCATTTTCTCTACTAATATCGTCTCAAATAAACTATTCTCTGAATTCAATTCTCCTACTAATATGAACTAAAATGAAAATCACTCCTTTTATTTGAATCCAATTACTAATTAGGTTATCGCATATGGAGTAGCCACCGCTCTCTCTGATTGGTCGTAAAAAATGGGTGTTGACACAGAAACCCGTCTGGTAAGGCATGTCCCTTCTGTAGTAATAGCCCGTGGTAACGCATATTACGCAATCACTCGTCAAATATATAGATGCATGCCCGTGGTAAGACATATTACACAATCACTCGTGAAACCAGCATATAAGTTAATACTGGTAATTTGAATTTCTAGTACCATTTTTAAGAGTCAAAGTGATCTGAAGGCAGCTACCCCCCTCCCTCAAGACGTCGTGTTTTCCCTAAATACATCGAAAAAATATTTTTTAAGACAGTCATTTTATTCAAAATAGTCCAAAGATCATATAACAAGACTTTTGGGGTTGATACAAACCACAAGAGCATGAGGGCGACGGTCGTAAATTACGTTGCGGGGCATTCAAGGTTTTTATGAAATGGATGGTTGTTTAACTTTCGAAAAGGCATATTTGGTTGAAAATTAAAATTTATAGTTCCTTTTTAAGCGTCAAATGTGATGCGGGGCATTTAGATCCCCCCCCCTCCCCAACATCCCCTCTTTTCACCAAGCGCATCTGATTGAAATTTTGATATAGCGACTTTCTTCAAAATAGTCCAAAGAAAATATAATAATGCCTCTAAGATTGACACAACCCCCAGCACCCTGGGGATAGGGTTGTAAGTCATGCCATGAAGGCATATAAAGTTTTTTTTCGAATAGGCGGTCGTATAAACTTCTGATGGGGCTCATTTGATTTACAGTTCAAAGTTAAAGAGCTCTTTTTAGTGTCAAAGTGATTTGAGAGCAACCAGTCCCCCCGCCCCGCTCATCATTTCCTTTAACACCTCCAATCAAAATTTGGAGATAACAATTTCAATCGTCGTAGTTGAAGGGTCAATAAAGGGCGGAAATTATGTATGTGAGGATGACCTCCCCCCCTCCCCCTACAGCTCTCAGAGCACGGGTTGTAAGTTGTGCCCTGGGGGCATATAAGGTTCTTATAGAAAGGGTGGTCGTATATGCTTCGGAGGGGACTCATTGGATTAGTAATTAGAAGATCTAGCTGCTTTCTGTAAGAGTCAAAGTGATCAGAACGCAGCTACCCTCACCCCCCCCCCATACACACACACAAACACAAGCAAGCCGTGTTTTCCCCAGATGCATCCAATACATATCTTGAGACAGGCCTTTTATTCAAAAATAGTCCAAAGATCATATAACAAGGCTTTTGAAGTTGATACAAACCACAAGCGCCTAAGGGCGAGGGTTTTAAGTAATACCCCTGGAGCATTTAAGATTCTTCTGGAAAGGATGGTTGTATAAACTTTAGAGGTGGCTCATTTGGTTGAAATTGGAAGTTCTAGTTCCTTTTTAAGAGCCAATAGTAATGGAGGTCAACTAGGGCATATAAGTTGACCAGGGGGCACATAAGGGTCTTATAAAATGGGTGGTATTAAATTTAGATGGATCTCATTTTATTTTAAATTGGAAGTTATAGCCCCTTTTTAAGAGTCAAAGTGAGAGACCCCCCCCCACGCCCATACTTTTCCATAACAAACATCCAAACAAAGTTTTGAGACATCCATTTTTTTAAACATTGCTGAAAGGCTCAGTACTTATGTGTTTGGGGATGTCACTCCCCCCCCTCCCCCACCTCAAGGCCTCGGGGCAAGGTCTGCAAGTTATGTAATTTGTTCATCGTTTACATATAGTATGTAGGCTATTATTGAGAAAAGGTATACATGTTTGACTTCTACTTTCACAAAATACGAAGGGCATTAAGATAAGTCTTTCAGGGAATGCTGAGGAGAGTCTTTAACTAAATCATAACATGTTATGTGTATATGGGTTGTCAAAAAGGTGTCCCCAAGAAATGACTGAGCATATTAATTTGGAATTTTCTGGAAATAATAAGGGTGATGATCAATTCACCAAAAAGGTAATATATGCTTGTCACTAATAACACTAATACCACTGCTATGGTACTTTTCCTTATGCTACTACTGCTATTAAACTACTCCAACTACTACTTCAATTGCAACAAATTATAAAGCTAAGAGTATCAATCAGTTCGTAGTAAAAAACTGTAAGTAAGGAGCGACCCGGCTCAATTGTAACCGAAACTCTAAAAAACGGAATTTTGATACCAATAGATACATAAAAAAAAATTATATTTTTGTGCTGATTTCAAATATATAACTTTAATCAAGTTTAGTCTTACCGATCAAAAGTTACGCAACTCAGAAAATTTGCCTTATTTTGGAAAAATAAGGCAAATTTTACTTAATTAATACTTAATTACTTAGTAATTAATTACTTAATTTACTTAATTTTACTTAATTACTTAAATAATAAGGCATAGAACTTAATTGAAAATCACTCCATCAGATTCAGCGTATCAGAGAGCCCTACTATGGAAGTTTCAAGCTCCTATCTGCAAAAATGTGGAATTTTGTATTTTTTGCCAGAAGAAAGATCACGGATGCGTGTTTATTTGTTATTTTTTTGTTTGTTTTTTTCCCAGGGGTGATCGTATCAACCCAGTGGTCCTAGAATTATCGCGGGAGGGCTGATAGTAGAAAACTATCTTTAACTCCGAACGGGGCACCAAATATGGGCATAGCCTCCCTAGGGAGACTGATTGCATAATCAATCAATCTTGACATCACCTGTCAGAATTGTTTCCAGGGAAGTTAATTAATGTCTTTGGAGTTCGACCAGAATTGTTTCCGGGGCAAAATTTAGATCAAACGTGACAGATGATGTCATGATTGATTGATTTGTCACGAAAGGGGAATTAATTTGTTGTTTCCAAAGAGAATTATTGATTCAAGAAAGGGAAATTAATTTATTGTTTCTAAGGGGAAGGTCGGGAAGAGATATATTGATTGCGTAATCGAAGGGAGAGAATTCCCGAGAAATTGATTAAATAATCGGTAAAACCCTATCAGGAGCTCGTGACGGGAATCCATTTATGTGCATAGAATGAGTAATCAACTAGGACAAATGGATTTCTGAGAAAATGATTACATAATCGGTAGAACCCTGTCAGGAGCTCGTGACGGGAATCCATTTATGTGCATAGAATGACGTAATCAACTAGGACAAATGGATTTCTGAGAAATTGATCACATAATCGGTAGAACCCTATCAGGAGCTCGTGATGGGAATCCATTTATGTGCATAGAATGATGTAATCAACTAGGACAAATGGATTTCTGAGAAATTGATTACATAATCGGTAGAACCCTATCAGGAGCTCGTGACGGGAATCCATTTATGTGCATAGAATGACGTAATCAACTAGGACAAATGGATTTCTGAGAAATTGATTACATAATCGGTAGAACCCTATCAGAAGGTCCTGACGGGAACAAGTTACTTTCTTAATTTCCATCCTAAACTCATTTTTCAACTTGAAGTACTTATCTTTTTTATCCAAAACTATACTTTACAGCTTTTTGGATAATTCAACACACAGAAATACTTTTCGAAGAAAATGTCAGAGCAAGTTTCTTTCTTATTTTCCATTCTAAACCCATGTTCCAACATGAAGTACTTATCTTTTTCATTCACAACTATACTTTACAGCTTTTTGGATACCTCAACACAAAGAAATACTTTTCAAAGACCATTTCAGAGCAAGTTACTTTCTTAATGTCTCTCCTAAACCCATGTTAAAGTACTTATCTTTTTCACACAAAACTATACTTTACAGCTTTTAGGATACCTCAACACCAAGAAATAGTTTTCAAAGACCATTTCAGAGCAACTTACTTTCTTAATGCCCCTTCTAAACCCATATTAGAAGTTGAATTACTTATCTTTTTCACACAATACTATACTGTACATATTTTAGGATGACTCAATAACAAGACATAATTTTAAAAGACCCTTTCAGATCAAGTTACTTTCTTAATGTCCCTCCTAAACCCATTTTATAAGTTGAAGTACTTGTCTTTTTCACCCAAAACTATACTTTACAGCTTTTAGGATACCTCAACACCAAGTAATACTTTTCAAAGACCATTTCAGAGCAAGTTAGTTTCTTAATGTCCCTCCTTTTTACAAGTTGAAGTACTTGTCTTTTTCACCCAAAACTATACTTTACAGCTTTTAGGATGCCTCAACACTAATGGAATACTTTTCAAAGACCATTTAAGAGCAAGTTACTTTCTTAATGTCCCTCCTAAACCCATTTTACAAGTTGAAGTACTTATCTTTTTCACCCAAAACTATACTTTAAAGCTTTTAGGATACCTCAACACCAAGAAATGCTTTTCAAAGACCATTTCAGAGTAAGTTACTTTCTTAATGTCCCTCCTAAACTCATTTTACAAGTTGAAGTACTTATCTTTTTCACCCAAAACTATACTTTACAGCTTTTAGGATACCTCAACACCAAGAAATACTTTTCAAAGACAATTTCAGAGCAAGTTACTTACTTAATGTCCCTCCTATACCCGTTTTACAAGTTGAAGTACTTATCTTTTTCACCCAAAACTATACTTTACAGCTTTTAGGATACCTCAGCACCAAGAAATACTTTTCAAAGACTATTTCAGAGCATGTTACTTTCTTAATGTCCCTCCTAAACCCATTTTACAAGTTGAAGTACTTATCTTTTTCACCCAAAACTATACTTTACAGCTTTTTAGGATACCTCAACAACAAGAAAAATTTTTCAAAGACCATTTCAGAGCAAGTTACTTTCTTAATGTCCCTCCTAAAATCATTTTACAAGTTGAAGTACTTATCTTTTTCACCCAAAACTATACTTTACAGCTTTTTAGGATACCTCAACACCAAGAAATACTTTTCAAAGACCATTTCAGAGCAAGTTATTTTCTTAATGTCACTCCTAAACCCATTTTTCAAGTACTTATCTTTTTCACCCAAAACTAAACTTTACTGCTTTTAGGATACCTCAACACCAATAAATACTTTTCAAAGACCATTTCAGAGCAAGTTAGTTTCTTAATGTCCCTCCATTTTACAAGTTGAAGTACTTATCTTTTTCATCCAAAACTATACTTTACAGCTTTTAGGATACCTCAACACCAAGAAATACTTTTCAAAGACCATTTCAGACCAAGTTACTTTCTTAATGTCCCTCCTAAACACATTTTACAAGTTGAAGTACTTATCTTTTTCACCCAAAACTATATTTTACAGCTTTTACGATACCTCAACACCAAGAAATGCTTTTCAAAGACCATTTCAGAGTAAGTTACTTTCTTAATGTCCCTCCTAAACTCATTTTACAAGTTGAAGTACTTATCTTTTTCACCCAAAACTATACTTTACAGCTTTTAGGATACCTCAACACCAAGAAATACTTTTCAAAGACAATTTCAGAGCAAGTTACTTACTTAATGTCCCTCCTATACCCGTTTTACAAGTTGAAGTACTTATCTTTTTCACCCAAAACTATACTGTACAGCTTTTAGGATACCTCAGCACCAAGAAATACTTTTCAAAGACTATTTCAGAGCATGTTACTTTCTTAATGTCCCTCCTAAACCCATTTTACAAGTTGAAGTACTTATCTTTTTCACCCAAAACTATACTTTACAGCTTTTTAGTATACCTCAACAACAATAAAAATTTTTCAAAGACCATTTCAGAGCAAGTTACTTTCTTAATGTCCCTCCTAAAATCATTTTACAAATTGAAGTACCTATATTTTTAACCCAAAACCATACTATACAGCTTTTAGGATACATCAACACCAAGAAATACTTTTCAAAGACCATATTAGAGCAAGTTACTTTCTTAATGTCCCTCCAAAACCCATATTACAAGTACTCATATTTTTCAGCCAAAACTATACTTTACAGCTTTGGGGATACCTCAACAACAAGAAATACTTTTCAAATACCATTTCAGAGCAAGTTACTTTCTTAATGTCCATCCTAAACCCATGTTGAAGTACTTATCTTTTCAACCAAAACAATACTTTACTTCTTTTTTGATACCCCAACACCAATAAATACTTTCCAAAGAACATTTCAGATAACGTTAATTTATTAATGTACCTCAAAAAACAATTTTACAAGTTGTTAGACTTATATTTTTAACTAACAACTAAAAATTAAATAAGTTTGGTTACAGAAAAAACTAGACATAATCTACAAAGACAATTTAATCGCAATTTAATTTCTTAATGTTCCTCCTAAACCCATTTTACAAGTACCTATCTTTTTCACCCAAAACTGTACTTTATAGCTTTTAGGATACCTCAACACTAAGAAATACTTTTCAAAGAACATTTCAGAGAAATTTATTTTCTTAATGTCCCTCCTAAACTCATGATGAAGTACTTATCTTTTTCACCCAAAACTTTACTGTACAGCTTTTAGGATAACTCAAAAACAAGAAATAATTTTCAAATACCATTTCAGAGCAAGTTACTTTCTTAATGTCCCTCTTAAACCCATTTTACAATTTGAAGTACTTATATTTTTCACACACAAATTTACTATACAGCTTTTAGGATACCTCAACACCAAGAAAAACTTTTCAAAGACCATTTCAGAGCAAGTTACTTTCTTAATGACCCTCCTAAACCCATTTTACAAGTTGAAGTACTTATCTTTTTCACCCAAAACTATACTTTACAGCTTTTAGGATACCTCAACACCAAGAAATACCTTTCAAAAGGCATTTCAGAGCAAGTTACTTTCTTAATGTCCCTCCTAAACCCCTGTTGAAGTACTTATCTTTTTTCACCCAAAACTATACTTTACAGCTTTTAGGATACCTCAACACCAAGAAATACTTTTCAATGACCATTTCAGAGCAAGTTACTGTCTTAATCTCCCTCCTAAACCCAAGTTGAAGTACTTATCTTTTTCACCCAAATCTATACTTTACAGCTTTTAGGATACCTCAACACCAAGAAATACTTTACAAAGGCCATTTCAGAGCAAGTTACTTTTTTAATGTCCCTCCTAAAACCATGTTGAAGTACATATCTTTTTCACCCAAAACTATACTTTACAGCTTTTTGGATACCTCCACACCAAGCAATACTTTCCAAACACCATTTCAGAGAAAGTTACTTTCTAAATGTCAATCCTACAACCCTTATACAAGATGAAGTACGAATATTTTTCAAAAACCAATAACCTATAAAGCTTTTTGGATACCTCAACACCAAGCAATACTTTTCAAAAGACATTTCAGAGCAAGTTACTTTCTTAATGTCCTTCCTAAACCAATTTTACAAGTTGAAGTACTTATTTTTTTCACCCAAAACTATACTTTACAGCTTTGGGGATACCTCAACACCAAGAAATACCTTTCAAAAGGCATTTCAGAGCAAGTTCTTTTTTTAATGTCCCTCCTAAACCCATTTTACAAGTTGTAGTACTTATCTTTTTCACCCAAAACTATACTTTACAGCTTTGGGGATACCTCAACACCAAGAAATAGTTTTCAAAGACCATTTCAGAGCAAGTTACTTTCTTAATGTTCCCTCCTAAACCCATTTTCCAACTTGAAGTACTTATCTTTTTTACCCAAAACTATACTTTACAGCTTTGGGGATACCTCAACACCAAGAAATACTTTTCAAAGACCATTTCAGAGCAAGTTACATTCTTAATGTCCCCTCCTATACCAATTTTCCAAGTGGAAGTACTTATCTTTTTCACCCAAAACTATACTTTACAGCTTTTAGGATACACAAACAAATTTATATACTTTTATATTACAATTTAATATATATTGCCTGTCTTAATGTCACTAATCCAAAAATTTTACAACAATTTTACATAATATAATTCACCCAAAACTATAATTTAAATCATTAAGTATACATCACAACCATGTAAAAATTTTAATCGACCATGTAAGAGCAAGTTACTTTCTTAATGTCCCTCCTAAACCCATTTTACAAGTTGAAGCACTTATCTTTTTCACCCAAAACTATACTTTACAGCTTTTAGGATACCTCAACACCAAGAAATACTTTTCAAAGACCACTTCAGAGAAAGTTACTGTCTTATTGTCCCTCCTAAACCCATTTTACAAGTTAAAGTACTTATCTTTTTCAACAACAACTATACTTTACAGCTTTTAGGATACCACAACACCGAGAAATAGTTTTCAAAGACCATTTCATAGCAAGTTGCTTTCTTAATGTCCCTCCTAAACCCATTTTACAACTTGAAGTACTTATCTTTTTCACCCACAACTATACTTTACAGCTTTTTGGATACCTCAACACCAAGAAATACTTAGGTTAGGCTAGATTATATTAGGTTAGGTTATCCTACGTACGCTTCACTTAGGTTAGGTGAAAGAAAGGCAAAAAGTTAGGTGAATGGTTAGGTTAGGATAGACTAGATTAAGTTAGGTTAAGTTAGGTTAGGCTAGGTTAGCCTACGTATGCGCGCGTACGTAGGCTAACCTAGCCTAACCTAACAACCTAACTTAATATAGTCTATCCTAACCAAACCATTCACCTAACTTTTTGCCTGTCTTTCACCTAGCCTAACCTAAGTGAAGAGTACGTAGGATAACCTAACCTAATCTAACCTAATTTAATCTAGCCTAACCTAAGTATTTCTTGTTGTTGAAATATCCAAAAGCTGTAAAGTATAGTTTTGGGTGAAATGGATTAGTCATACCACTTTTTATTTAGGGTTAGGAGGGACGCTAAACATTTAACTTCTACTGAAATTTAATTTGAAATGTATATCTAGTTGTTGGGGTATCCAAAAAGATATACTGTAAAGTTGTGTATGAAATAAATAATTACTTCGACTAGGAAAATGGATTTAGGACGGGAAAATAAGAATGAAAATTGCTCTTAAATGGTCTTTGAAAAGTATTTCTTGGTGTTGAGGTATCCCCAAAGCTGTAAAGTATAGTTTTGGGTAAAAAAGATAAGTACTTCAAGTTGGAAAATGGGTTTAGGAGGGAACATTAAGAAAGTAACTTGCTCTGAAATGGTCTTTGAAAAGCATTTCTTGGTGTTGAGGTATCCCCAAAGCTGTAAAGTATAATTTCGGGTGAAAAAGATAAATACTTCAACTTGTAAAATGGGTTTAGGAGGGACATTAAAAAAAGAACTTGCTCTGAAATGCCTTTTGAAAGGTATTTCTTGGTGTTGAGGTATCCCCAAAGCTGTAAAGTATAGTTTTGGGTGAAAAAGATAAGTACTTCAACTTGTAAAATTGGTTTAGGAAGGACATTAAGAAAGTAACTTGCTCTGAAATGTCTTTTGAAAAGTATTGCTTGGTGATGAGGTATCAAAAAAGCTGTAAAGTATAGTTTTGGGTGAAAAATATAAATACTTCAAGTTGTAAAATGGGTTTAGGAGGGACATTAAGAATGTAACTTGTTCCGAAATGGTCTTTAGAAAGTACTTCTTGGTTTTGAGGTGTCCTTTAAAATGCAAAGTATAGTTTTGGGTGAAAAAGAAAAGTACTTCAACTTGTAAAATGGTTTAGGAGAGACATTAAGAAAGTGACTTGCTCTGAAATGATCTTTGAAAAGTATTTCTTGGTGTTGAGGTATCCTAAAAGCTGAAAAGTATAGTTTTGGGTGAAAAAGATAAGTACTTCAACATGGGTTTAGGAGGGACATTAAGAAAGTAACTTGCTCTGAAATGGTCTTTGAAAAGTATTTCTTGGTGTTGATGTATCCTAAAAGATGTTAAGTTTATTTTTGGGTGAAAAAGATTGATACTTGTAAAATGGGTTAGGAGTAACATTAAGAACATATCTTACTCTAAAATGGTCGTTGAAAAGTATTTTTTTGGTGTTGAGGTATCCTAAAAGCTGTAAAGTATATTTTTGGGTGAAAAAAATAACTACTTAAAGTTGTAAAATGACTTTAGAATAAACATTAAGAATGTAACTTTTTCTGAAATGGTCTGTGAAAAGTATTTCTTGGTGATGAGGTATCCTATAAGCTGTATAATATAGTTTTGGGTGAAAAAGATAAGTACTTCAACTTGTAAAATGGGTTTAGGAGGGACATTAAGAAAGTAACTTGCTCTGAAATGGTCTTTGAAAAGTATTTCTTGGTGTTGAGGTATCCTAAAAGCTGTAAAGTATAGTTTTGGGTGAAAATGATAAATACTTCAACATGGTTTTAGGATTGACATTAAGAAAGTAACTTACTCTCAAATAGTCTTTGAAAAGCATTTCTTGGTGTTGAGATAACCAAAATGCTGTAGAGTATAGTTGTGAATAAAAAGATAAGTACTTCAACTTGAAAAATGGGTTTCGGAGGGAAATTAAGAAAGTAATTTGTTCCCGTCAGGACCTTCTGATAGGGTTCTACCGATTATGTAATCAATTTCTCAGAAATCCATTTGTCCTAGTTGATTACGTCATTCTATGCACATAAATGGATTCCCGTCACGAGCTCCTGATAGGGTTCTACCGATTATGTTATCAATTTCTCAGAAATCCATTTGTCCTAGTTGATTACGTCATTCTATGCACATAAATGGATTCCCGTCACGAGCTCCTGATAGGATTCTACCGATTATGTAATCAATTTCTCAGAAATCCATTTGTCCTAGTTGATTACGTCATTCTATGCACATAAATGGATTCCCGTCACGAGCTCCTGATATGGTTCTACCGATTATGTAATACATTTCTCATAAATCCAGTTGTCCTAGTAGATTACGTCATTCTATGCACATAAATGGATTCCCGTCACGAGCTCCTGATAGGGTTCTACCAATTATGTAATCAATTTCTAGGGAATTCTCTCCCTTCGATTACGCAATCAATATATCTCTTCCCCACCTTCCCCTTATAAACAACAAATTAATTCCCCTTTCCTGAATCAATAATTCTCTTTGGAAACAACAAATTAATTCCCCTTTCGTGACAAATCAATCAATCATGACATCATCTGTCACGTGTGATCTAAACTTTGCCCCGGAAAGTAGTACTTCAGTACTTCAGTAATAAGTACTTCAACATGGGTTTAGGAGGGACATTAAGAAAGTAACTTTCTCTGAAATGGTCTTTGAAAAGTTTTTCTTTGTGTTGAGGTACCCTAAAAAGCTGTAAAGTATAGTTTTAGTGAAAAAGATAAGTACTTGTAAAACGGGTTTAGGAGTAGCATTAAGAAAGTCTCTTGATGCAAAATGGTCTTTGAAAAGTATTTCTTGGTGTTGAGGTATCCTAAAAGCTTTTAAGTATAGTTGTGTGTGAAAAAGATAAGTACTTGTAAAATGGGTTTAGGAGTAACATTAAGAAAGTAACTTGCTCTGAAATGGTCTTTGAAAAGTATTTCTTGGTGTTGAGGTATCCCCAAAACTGTAAAGTATAGTTTTGGGTGAAAAAGATAAGTACTACAACTTGTAAAATGGGTTTAGGAGGGACATTAAAAAAAGAACTTGCTCTGAAATGCATTTTGAAAGGTATTTCTTGGTGTTGAGGTATCCCCAAAGCTGTAAAGTATAGTTTTGGGTGAAAAAGATAAGTACTTCAACTTGTAAAATTGGTTTAGGAAGGACATTAAGAAAGTAACTTGCTCTGAAATGTCTTTTGAAAAGTATTGCTTGGTGTTGAGGTAACCAAAAAGCTGTAAAGTATAGTTTTGGGTGAAAAAGATAAGTACTTCAACTTGTAAAATGGGTTTAGGAGGGACATTAAGAAAGAAACTTGCTCTGAAATGGTATTTGAAAAGTATTTCTTGGTGTGGTGGTATTCTAAAAGCTGTAAAGTATAGTTTTGGGTGAAAAAGATAAGTACTTCAACTTGTAAAATGGTTTAGGAGAGAAATTAAGAAAGTGACTTGCTCTGAAATGGTCTTTGAAAAGTATTTCTTGGTGTTGAGGTATCCTAAAAGCTGTAAAGTATAGTTTTGGTTTAAAGATATTAGTACTTCAACATGGGTTTAGGAGTGACATTAAGAAAGTAACTTACTCTCACATGACCTTTGAAAAGTATTTCTTTGTGTTGATGCATCCTAAAAGCAGAAAAGTATAGTTTTGGGTGAAAAATATAAGTACTTCAACTTGGGTTTAGGAGTGACAGTAAGAAAGGAACTTGCTCTGAAATTGTCTTTGAAAAGTATTTCTTGGTGTTGAGGCATCCTAAAAGCTGTAAAGTATAGTTTTGTGTGAAAAAAATAAGTACTTCAACATGGGTTTAGGAGTGAAATTAAGAATGTAACTTGCTCTGAAATTGTATTTGAAAATTAATTATTTGTGGTGAGGTATACTAAAAAGATTTTAATTATTGTTTCGGGTTATAAAGATAAGTAATTGTAACATGGGTTTGGGAGGAACATTAAGATAGGAACTTTCTCTGAAAGTTTAGTTGGATTTAATTTCCTTGTGTTGATGTATCCTTATAGCTGTAAAGTATTGTTGTGGGTGAAAAAGATAAGTATTTCAACTTGTAAAATGGGTTTAGGAGGGACATTAAGAAAGTAACCTGCTCTCAAATGGTCTTTGAAAAGTATTTCTTGGTGTTGAGGTATCCTAAAAGCTGTAAAGTATAGTTTTTGGGTGAAAAATATAAGTACTTCAACTTGGGTTTAGGAGGGACATTAAGAAAGTAACTTGCTCTGAAATGGTAGTTGAAAAGTATTTCTTGGTTTTGAGGTATCCTAAAAGCTGTAAAGTATAGTTTTGGGTGAAAAAGATAAGTACTTCAACATGGGTTTAGGAGGGACATTAAGAAAGTAACTTGCTCTGAAATGGTCTTTGAAAAGTATTTCTTGGTGTTGAGGTATTCCCAAAGCTGTAAAGTATAGTTTTGGGTGAAAAAGATAAGTACCTCAACTTGTAAAATGGGTTTAGGAGGAACATTAAGAAAGTAACTTGCTCTAATATGGTCTTTGGAAAGTATTTCTTGGTGTTGAGGTATCCTAAAAGCTTTAAAGTATAGTTGTGGGTGATAAAGATAAGTAATTGTAAAATGGATTTAGGAAGGAAAATAAGAAAGTAAATTGCTCTAAAATGGTCTTTGAAAAGTATTTCTTGGTGATGAGGTATCCTAAAAGATGTAAAGAATAGTTGTAGGTGAAAAAGATAAGTACTTCAACTTGTTAAATTGGTTTAGGAGGGGAATTAAGAAAGTAACTTGCTCTGAAATGGTCTTTGAAAAGTATTTCTTGGTGTTGAGGTATCCTACGAGCTGTAAAGTATAGTTTTGGGTGAAAAAGATAAGCACTTCAACTTGTAAAATGGGTTTAGGAGGGACATTAAGAAAGTAACTTGCTCTGAAATGGTCTTTGAAAAGTATTTCTTGGTGTTGAGGTATCCTAAAAGCTGTAAAGTATAGTTTTGGGTGAAAAAGACAAGTACTTCAACTTGTAAAATGGAGGGACATTAAGAAAGTAACTTGCTCTGAAATGGTCTTTGAAAAGTATTTCTTGATGTTGAGGTATCTTAAAAGCTGTAAAGTATAGTTTTGGGTGAAAAAGATAAGTACTTGTAACATGGGTTTAGGAGGAACTTTAATAAAGTAACTTTCTATGAAATGGTATTTATAAATTATTTATGTGTGTTGTGGTATCCTAAAAGCTGTAAATTAAAGTTGTGGGTGAAAAAGATAAGCAATTCAACTAGTAAAATTGCTGAATGAGTGGCAATAATACTATAAAATGTTCAGACATTTAATTTTAAAAGTAATTATTGGTATAGATTTCTCCTAAAAGCTGTAAAGTATAGTTTTGGGTGAAAAAGATAGTACTTCAACTTGTAAAATGGGTTTAGGAGGAACATTAAGAAAGTAACTTGCACTGAAAAGGTCATTGAAAAGTTTTGCTTGGGGTTGAAATATCCTATAAGCTTTATAGTAAAGTTGTTAGTGAAAAAAATAAGTACTTCAACATGGGTTTAGGAGGGACATTAAGAAAGTAACTTGCTCTGAAATAGTCTTTGAAAAGTATTTCTTGGTGTTGAGTTGACCAAAAAGCTGTAAAGTATAGCTGTATATGAAAAAGATAAGTACTTCAAGTTGAAATATGGGTTTAGAATGGAATTTAATAAAGTATCTTGATCTAGATTTTCTTCTAAAAGCATTTCCTGGTGTTGAGATAACCAACAAGATGCAGAATACAGTTGTGATTAAAAACATAAGTACTTCATCCTGAAAAATGGGTTTAGGATGGAAATTAAGAAAGTAACTTGTTCCCGTCAGGACCTTCTGATAGGGTTCTACCGATTATGTAATCAATTTCTCAGAAATCCATTTGTCCTAGTTGATTACGTCATTATATGCACATAAATGGATTCCCGTCACGAGCTCCTGATAGGGTTCTACCGATTATGTAATCAATTTCTCAGAAATCCATTTGTCCTAGTTGATTACGTCATTCTATGCACATAAATGGATTCCCGTCACGAGCTCCTGATAGGGTTTTACCGATTATGTAATCAATTTCTCTGAAATCCATTTGGCCTAGTTGATGACGTCATTCTATGCACATAAATGGATTACCGTCATGAGTTCCTGATAGGGTTCTACCGATTATAAAATCAAATTCTCAGAAATCCATTTGTCATAGTTGATTACGTCATTATATGCACATAAATGGATTCCCGTCACGAGCTCCTGATAGGGTTCTACCGATTATGTAATCAATTTCTCGGGAATTCTCTCCCTTCGATTACGCAATCAATATATCTCTTCCCCACCTTCCCCTTATAAACAACAAATTAATTCCCCTTTCTTGAATCAATAATTCTCTTTCGAAACAACAAATTAATTCCCCTTTCGTGACAAATCAATCAATCATGACATCATCTGTCACGTGTGATCTAAACTTTGCCCCGGAAACAATTCTGGTCGAACTCCAAAGACATTAATTAACTTCCCTGGAAACAATTCTGACAGGTGATGTCAAGATTGATTGATTATGCAATCATTCTCCCTAGGGAGGCTATGCCCATATTTGGTGCCCCGTTCGGAGTTAAAGATAGCTTTCTACTGCTGATTAGAACGGAAATTAAAAGTTCTAGTGTCCTTTTTAAATGACCAAAAAAATGGAGGGCAGCTAGGCCCCCTCCCACGCTCATTTCTTTCCCAAAGTCATCCAAGCAAAATTTTGAGATAGCCATTTTTTCAGGATGGTCGAAAAATACAATAAATATGTCTTTGAGGATGACTTAATCCCCCACAGTCCCCGGGGGAAGGTCCGCAAGTTATGAACTTTGCCCAATGTTTACATATAGGCTAAGATTGGTTATTGGGAAGTAACAGAAGTTTTCAGGGGGGATTTTTTTTGGTAGGTGGGGGTGGGGTTGGGTCGGGTGTTACATGGGAGTATTTTTCCATTGGGGAAGGGACATTGCTATGAAGGGGGCACCGGATTTCTCAGCATTATTTAAAAAGAAAATGATCAGAAATTAAATAATAAAAACAAATTTTTCAACTGAAAGTAAGGAGCAACATCAAAAATTAAAACGAACAGAAATTAATATATATATATATAATTGGGTTCGCCCCCTGCTCATTACCTCGCTCTATACGCTAAAGTTTTTTTAGTACTGTCATTAGAGCTGTTTATTCTAATTAATGCCCTTTCTTGATTAAGGGTTCATGCTTAAATAATTGGAACAAAAATATGAACTTAGCGTAAAGAGCGAAAGATTGACTCGGGGGCGAACCCCCTAATATACGTAATAAAATATACGAACATAGAACTTTGTTACGTAAGTTAATTCGTAAGTTACTCCGAACAAAATTTCGAGAAGGCCATTTAGCAAAAAAAAAAGTAAAATTAATATACAAATTTCGTTTTAATTATTCACGTACGGTGAGCCAAAAAAAAGCTGCATTAACTCAAAAACGTTCAGAAATTAAATAAAAAAACAAGTTTTGTAACTGAAAGCAAGGAGCGACATTCAAACTTAAAACGAACAGAAATTAATTCGTATATGAAAGGGGCTTCCCCCTCCTCAACCCCTCGCTCTTTACGCTAAAGTTTGAATCTGTCTCAAAACTTTGTTTTTTTAAACAATAAAAACTTTAGCGTAAAGAGCGAGGGGTTAAGGAGGGGGCAGCCACTTTCATATACGGAATAATTTCGGTTTGTTTTAAGTTTTGATGTCGCTCCTTGCTTTCAGTTAAAAAAACTTGTTTTTTTTTATTTAATTAAGGTGAAAAAGATGCCAAAAGGGTGTTAAAAGCGCTCATTAACAATATTTTTGGAACGGGTTAACGTGTCAAGGTAAGACATTCGAGGCATCATGAAGGTGACGTACAACTGATCAGAAGGCAATATGTACATGCTACTACCGCTATTAATACTGCTGCTACTACTGCTACTACTACTACTGCTACTACTGCTAATACTATTAAGGCTAAGACTATGAAGGTAAAATTTGAGAGAATATTGATGGCAAATTCGAACTAACAAAAGACAATATGTGTATTTAGACCGTCAAAATAGCGTATCTTAAGAATTGGTTTGTGTATTAAGTTGGAACTCTCAGATAAGATAAGATTTATTCTTCATTAAATACACATACAATGATACATGTTATTATTCCCCCAAAGGCTCATTTGCCTGTATAGAAGGGGGGACAAATAAGTTACTTACTCAGAGATGAAAAACAAAACAAAATTTAAAATGATCACTTATTCACAAACATAAGAGCAAAAGGAGAAGAAAAGAAAATATAGATAAAATAAAACTATAGGAAAACATAGAATAAATAAACTCAATTAATTAAGTAGATTAAATAGACTAAAAAAAATAATAATAAAAATTATAATAATAAAAAAAAACGATAAAAATAACTTCTACGAAGCCAAATAATTTTTAACAATTTTTTTAAACGCACCAAATGAGTGGCACCTTCGAGCCGATTCAGGCAACTTATTCCAAACAATATGACACGCCATTAAAGGATTAAAATCTGACCTTATGCAAGGAGTAAATGGAACTTGAACATGATTTGTGATATTGCGAAGATTGTAATTATTTTGATCAGACGTAAAAGATAGTGGAACACTTAGGGGCCGAGGGAGGTCACCATGAAGCTGAGAAAAAGTAAAGCATGCGCATGAAAGAATGTATAGTGACTCAAGATCATGCAATGGGATAACTAATGAACGATTAGTTTCCTGAATGAGGTGTCTAGCTTTATTGTAAACCTTAGAAGCGGGTTTCAACAGAAAAGGAAAGGTTTACATTCATACTACTGTACATTAATAAGCGTAAGGCTGAGTCAAGTAGTAAAAAAGAATTTTCAAAATGGATCCACGAAAAGTATGTCTAAGCTTTCTGAAGAAACCGCAATTCCTACATATCTTCATCTTAATACAATCAATGGGACGTTTGAAATACAAGTTTTTATTAACAAAAATTCACAAAAAACGAACATATCGATTTTTAGATCTATGAATTATCCCATTTGGCTGGTGAATTTCAGATAACTGGGAATAAACCTGAGAAACACGCGAAAAAATAAAAAAAAATTGGACTTAGAAAAATTTAGGGTAAGATAATTAGCATCAAGCCACAAAATTACCCTCCCAAATGAATTTTCCAAATTTAATCGAAGCTCTGATTCGCATTTTCCCGAAGTGCCAAGTGTGCTGTCATCAGCAAAACAAGCAAGGACATCAGAAGAGGGCGAACTTTAATTGCCACTATGGGCAAGGGAAGGCTCAGGATGACAAAGTCTACAGCAATTAAAAAGTTTCTGCTTTTTTACAACATAATAAAGATCATTTACATATATCAAAAATAGCTCAGGCCCTAAAACTGATCCCTGGGGGACGCCAAAATTCACTTGTGATGGTGACCGGAAAAGTGGATCAACAGAAATTAACCTATCCTTCAAATAAGACTGAAACCAAGAAAATACGTTTCCCCTTATGCCAAAACGAGACATCTTCGATAGAAGAATTTCATAGGTTAGGGAATCGAAAGCCTTACGAATATCCAGGATTATAGCAGCCGGAATCAATCCCGAATCTAACGCAGAATGAATAAAATTCTAAAGGGTCATACAGGCATGTTCAGTGGAGTACTTCATTCGGAAACCAAATTGAAAATCGTGAAGAAAATTTTTTAGGTTTTAGGAAAGTAAGGAGACGAAAAAGCATAGCCCTTTCAAATATTTTAATAAATACTGATAAAATTGAAATAGGTTGATAATTTGACGGATCATTTCTTGGTCCACCCTTATACAAAACGATAATCCGAGCACGCTTGAGAGCATCCGGAAAAACTCCACATTCAAATGAAAGATTAACAAATTTTGTTAGAGGCAAAATTATTTAAGTAAGAAAGGATTTAACTACCTTAGTAGGGATAGAATCTGGTCCAAATGAGGACTAGTTTTTCAAGCCATTAACAATTTTAGCAATTTCACTTACTGTTACTGGCTCTAGAAACATAGACTTAACATAAGATGGGCCGAGATAAGATCTAAAGTCCAGCTTAGGCCGAGACAAAGTAACTGTAGAAGTAATATTCTTACCAATATTAGTAAAGAATGAAATGAATGCCTCTTGGACATTAGGCTCACCCTCCACAGCCTTATCCCGAATGACGAGACTCATAGGTAAAGAGCTAGATTGAGAACCGGGTTTAAGTACAGAATTGATTACCTTCCAAGTTTTACGAATAGCATCGCCACACGCAGCAAAATTATTTAGATAATAGAGATTTGGCTTTCCTACACAAGGAATTATATATATTCCGGTAGATCTTGAATTGACAAAGACGAATAGCACTTGCTGAAAGTGTAGCGCATTTATAAGCTCTCCAGAGATTATTTTTCCTTCTCCAGCTTTTGAGAAGTCCGGATGTCATCCATGGATTTAGAGGAACAATCCTTTTAGACCTATTATTAGAAGATGGTACTTTACAAATGCTAAGAATAGCCTCTTTTATGGTTCCATAAAAGGACTCAAATAAACAAGAAAAATCCTTATCATTATCAAGCAAGCTCCGCGAATTTTCCGCCAATTTAGACCCAAGAAGAGATAACTCTTTCTCACCAAACCTAATAGTATAGGAATCAAATACCTGATCCCGGTCACTCTTCCCCTGTTTAAAGCTGAATTAAGATAATATTGGAAAATGATCGGAGATATCACTAACTAAAATTGAATTTTCCTTCAAACTAAGCGTAGAGAAGATATTGTCAAACAAAGAAGTTGTAACATTAGTTACTTGCGTGGGGATGGATGTAGATGGTAGAGTTCCTGCGGCAAGCATGGTTGAAAAAAAATCAAATGAAGCCGAAGACTTTGAATTCATCAAATTTATATTAAAGTCACCCATTATGATTAACTGACACGGACGTTTCAGTATTATGTCAAGTATTTCCTAAAGATTTCGAAGAAACAAGGGAACAGCCCCGCTAGGAGAACGATAAATATTGCCTATGATTAGATCAATACCATTAGACCTAATTTCTATAAATTTTGACTCGAAAATACCTTCAAAATTCCTTGATAAGTCATCACGCAAGCGATAATGCAAATTGCAAGATATACATAGCAAGACCTCCTTTAGCCATCTTGCAGCGGTTTATACGTTCCATTTTGTAACCATGGATATCCAATAACATTTCATTGCCAGAATCCAAAAACGCCTCACATAAACCCACAACATGTCCATCCAAAACAATTTGTCTTAAACTATCTATTGACGAAGGGAGACCCTGAATGTTAAGCTGAAGTTCTGTCAGAGAATAATTTCCATTGGTAACCTCCTCTCCCCCACAAATCCGAAACATATTTACTATTACAAATAGGGTTTATTTTAATCGTATTTTGATTAGCCTGATCCACAGAATTATTTACGATACGAATTATATTGAGAGGATTATTTTCAAGCTCGTAAAGGCGACTCTCATGGCTTAAAGTATTCACTAAAGCAGGTTTTACCAAAAGCAGGGAGTCCATTTAAGTCACCAGATGAACCATAAAGAAACCTTCACTTAAATCAATTGCAAAAGAAAAACCTGTCAAAGGATTACAAACACACAAATAATTAATTGCACAGCAGAGAATACTTAAGAGGGTTAATCAATTGACCAAAAGGCAATATGTAGACACTACTACTAATACTACTGCTACTGCGACATTTACTAGTTCTACTACTACTGCTACTATTGCTCCAATTACTACTTCTATCGCAACTACTTGTAAGGCTAAGGGCATTAAGATTAAAATTTCAAAAAACATTTGATTATACAGGTTAAAAAAGAGCAAATCGACAATATCATAGCAATGGCTCATTATATAGTTATATTACTGCTGTGACTACTATTACAACTATGCCTAAGAGTATGAAGGTGAAATTTTCAGAGAATATTTCTGAAAATTTCTGTTGTATGGATGACAACCTGTCATCTGTAAGCTGGTTGTCAAAAAGGCATATCAGCAATATCTTAGGAACAGTTTCATAAGTGAAATTAAAACTTACAACACTTGTTGCGAGGGATGTTGAACTAACCAAAAGACAAAATTTGCATCATAATACGACTGCTTCTACTCCTACAACTACTACAACTGCTGCTATTATTTTTTTTATTGCTACTACTGCTACTAAAGCTAAGACTACAACTATTAACTCTACTACTGCTGCTACTACTATAACTATTGGTGCTACTAGGCTAATGCTACTAATAAATCTAAGGATATTAAGGCGACAATTTTGGGCAATATTGTATCTGTATTGAAATAAATCGAAACACAGTATGCCCACATAGGTTATCAAGAGGACGTATCACCAATGCTTCAGGATTGGTTGATGGAGTTAAGTTAAAAATGTCATCGTGTATTGAAGGAGATGTTGAAAAAAAGGTTCTATGTCCATATTGCTACTATTGCTACAACTGCTACAACAACTATTAGTACTACACAAGCTGAGCGTATTAAGGTAAAGCTTTCAAGCACTATTTAGGCGGATGCTGAACTAAATCAAAACGAACTATGATCATGTAGATTGTCAATAGGGTGACAAAGCAACATCAAAATAACGACTCACATCATTAAGTGATACGCTTCAGGGTAACTTGTGACAGATTTTGAACTAACCAGAAGACACTATGTGTATAATCTTAATGCTGCCTATACAGTGACTATAACTAATTGCACTAAGGATATTGAGGTTAAACGTTTAGGGTAAGATCCGATTAAACAAAAAAACTATACACATGCAGGTATTAAATGGGCAGATAAGCAGTATCATAGGCAGCGCTGTTCTATCATAGCTAGTAATATCATTGATATTTTAAACGAGCTAATTTGGTTGGAAATTCAAATTTCTAGTTAACTTTTTAAGAGTTAAAATTGATTGGAGGGCAATCAACCCTCCTCTTTAGCTCATAATTTTCCAAACCCTTCCAATCAAAATTTAAGTCAGTTATTTTGTTCAGCATAGCTGAACGGTCTTGTAACTTTATCTCTCGGGCTATTGCATAGGTCAACCCCCCCCCCCAGTTATACAATTTGCCCATTATGTTTAAAAATTAAATGTTGCCTTAAGATTAAATCAAAATGCACTGTGTTCATGCTAATTGTCAATAAGGTATCTCAGCAGTATCCCAAGACCGACTGAGGGTATTATGTTCAAACTTTCGGGGCTACTTCTATTACTACATCTGCTCTTAAAATTTAACTAAATCAAAAGAATTTGAGTCTATCCAAGCTGTCATAAAGCATAGATAGATTTTTTTGCGAATCGTATCAAGTTTTTTTTTTATTTCAGGTCAACTAGACGAGGTATAAAACTAAATGAAACACTACTATTTTTGTCCAGATGTTTAAAAGGGTGTATGTTGTTAAAAATTGTTGAAACCTTTTCTCCAGCACACAAATAGCAGACCAAAATATAAATTCTTAAAGAAAAACTGAAAATATTTAAACTATTATTTTCTTTTTCCCTGAAAAGACTATGTCAAAATAAAACGAACAGAAATTCATTAAAAAAAAAAAAATTTTTCCACAAAATAATTTTTTCAAAGAAAAGTAAAGAACTCCACTAAACAAAAAATGAGAAAAAATAAAAAAATAAACCCAAAACAAACAAAAATTACAATAAATAACCGAGTCAAACTCAAAACGAGCAGAAATTAGCATGAGTAGGGCTCACAACCACTATGCTTTCCCAAGGCCAAAACATAGTTTGCACTTTACTGAAAAAATTAAATGTTTTAACTTTTATAACTTTAATGAATCAAATACTATTAGCAATTTAATTAATAAATATCAGGATATGTATATTAAACTGACAATGCACATTCATTTGAATTTTTTTCATTAAGTAAGTAAGTAGTAAGTAAGATGACAATAGACCCTTAAAGTCCAAACCGGCGCTGCTGATCTCCGTTTCGTGGCCCTTCAGCCAGGAAGTGCAATGGGAGGTTGGGGGCCAACCATCCTGAAATTAAAATGCAATTTTTCATTAAAATGCAATTTTTCATTAAAATGCAAATAATGGTCTTGCCTTGGGAAGGCATAGGCTAGGGGTTTTGAGCCCTACTCATTTTATTTTTTAATTAATTATTTGAAAAAAGGGAGGAACAAGGTGTGTTAGTCTACGAAGATTGGCCCAAAGAATTTCCCACAAAATTTGAGGAAAAAATAAGGAAAAGTGAACATGTCTCTGTAAAACCAACTGATGTGGATAGAGTAGGCCTAATTCAGAAAAATATTACTTACATAAATACATCCTGGGTAAATACACAAGATTCAGGCAGAAATATGGTAATTTATTAAGAAATTTTGTGCAAGTTGGTAAAAATATGGAAAGATCATGCAGCAAGTTTTTGTCACAACAATCTAGTTATAACCAATACAGCATTTGGTCATAAGTAAGTTAACATGGTGCTCAAATGATGGTAAGATTCCCAACCTTATTGATTATGTTATTGCAAACACAAGTATGACAGGATGAATAGAAGATACCAAGGTACATAAGATAACCATTATAAATTTGAGATGTATAAGATGTTGAAAGTAAATGTAACCGTCTAGTAGTGTCTAGTGTTAATCTAAAACTTAGGAAGGGTAGGCCTAACTATCTCCATGGATGTGTTAATTTTGATAGAATCAAGGATAAAAATTTGAGAAAAACTATCCAGGAACAGTTGAACTGTTAAACTAGAGTCTAAGGACAATGTAAAATATGGATGAAATAATTTTTTGGAAAATAGCTTGTGAAGTAGCAGATGGTGTCTTAGGGAGGAAAATTGAAAACGCAGATAGGAATACTAATTAAAATGCATTAAGTTTAGTAGAGAAGACGAAGAGATTGTAGGAAAATATTTGAGTGACAGATCATATGAAAATAAGAGGAATATCAGTAAAGTAGAGAAAGCATTAAAGTATAAATTAAAGAGATGTGAAATGGAGGTCATGGATGAACCTACTAAAGCTCTAGAAGCATAATAGATACAGCATACAGCACTATATACAGCATGATAGTAAAATTCTAGCAGTTTCTACATACAGCACAATACTAAAATTCTACATTGGCAGATCAAAAAATTTTACTGGCAGATCAAAGAGGGAATAGTAAATCTGGACTTGCCCCAGTTCAAGATAGGAACAGAGCCACAATTAGTGATAAAGAAATAGTTAAAGAGAGATGGGTAAAACATTTTTAGAATGTGCTGAACCATAATAAAGCGACAGGAAATGATATAGAAAAGAATGAAAAAGTTTGTGACACTTTGGAAGTGAAGGTAAATTCATTTTGCACAATTTAGGGTAATCTAAGGTAAGGTAAGAAAATTAAAAATAATAAGGCCCCATTTGTTGATAGTGTGATAATTTTATTTTTTTTCAATATGGTGGTTGCAAAATTAGAGATAACCAACTGAATATTATGAACATGGTTTTTGAAAAAAAAGAAGTACGTAGCAATTTTAGTAAAACTCTAATTAAACCCTCTACAAAGAGTGAGTGTGGTAATTACAGAGGCAATAGCTTGGTTTCTGTAGAAACCAAACTATTGAGCATGGAGACACTTTTTGGACTTAAGAGATGCTATAGATGAAATTTTAAGAGAAGATCAGTGTTCTTTTAAGGAAGGAGAGGCTATGTCTTGACCCAATTTTAACTCTTAGATTAATAATTTAGAACTGCTTAAGGCTATACAGTACTTAAAACATTTTTCGATCCTCAGCCTTTCTCTCTTGTTAGTGAATTGGTCAAAGGATAAAGCGTCAATAAGCGACCTCTCCATGGGACTTAGTTATCAAGATCAATCAAGAATTTGTGGTTTGACTAGAAAGAAAAGTTGACATTTTCAAATGAATCAGTTAAAACATGTTTGTCTGTACAAATACATTCCACCTTGTAAAATAAACTGTCAATAAAAACCCAATTTGAAAGTGTTTTCCTGCAGATTTTCCTAGGACAATTGTTCTAAGAAATTGAATTATGTTGAAAGAACATAGGCTACAGAGGGGGGGATAACTAACCTAAATCTAGAAGTAAATAAACAACTAAAATAAAAGGAAAATTGGGTAATTTTAAATCTGACATGGGTCTTGGCTTAACCTAGATAGGAAAATTTGAATGCCAAAGACAGCTAAGAAAGGTACTCTATACGCAATACATAGCAACAGCATACAGGAGTTGGCGTAGGGTAAAGGCACTGATGATTCGACAGTGCAATTTCAGAACCACTGTCAAAATTTTCCTTCAACATGGGACAGCTCTGCTTAGCCGGGACTTAGAGCGCCATCTCTTGGAGCCGTCATTATATTTTGACGGTGTGAAACGTAGACCCTAGATCCGGTAAACCCAGATAAGAAAAGAACATTCAAGTTGGTTAGATTCCTGTTTTCAACATAAAACGAGCTCCTGCCAATTTTTAAGATATGTAATGTTCAAAATATCATTACTTAGTTATTTATTGCAAGAAAAAGTTGTGGTAAGCATCAATGTGCCGAGATACATCTGATCTTCTCTGAAATGTAGCCACATTAGCTTTTTCTTGATAAAATTAAATGAAAATGTCGACGGAAATTGCATTGTCGATACTAGGTTCCAAGTGTCGAAAATTCTTGTTCGATGTTGTGGAATACCAGGCGGACTAAAAATGTTCCTTCAGCCGCATTCAAGCGTAAATATCGGCTTCTATCAAGGGATTTATTTCTTTGGCGAATATCTGGTAGTGACCTTGTCGAAATTTTGGACAGACAGCAACAGGCCCTGTCCAAATATAGGTGACTTTGTCGAAACTTCACTGAACATGTAAAACAGATGAGAAATAATAGGTGTTGAAATTCCAGGATACACTGACGAAACCATAGGCACCATAGCTGTCGAATTTATAGGTGCTTTCTGTGCAACGAGAGATTTTGATGATTATTATTTCTAATAGATTGATGATTTCAGATGAAAGAACATTTAAACAAAAGTTTTTTTTTTTAACTTTGAAGTTTTACTTACAGACACTGGATTTTTCCATCATCTGAGGAACTGCCGCTTGGCCTCATACCATGCAAGGGCGTAAATTCCTATGGGGCAGGGGGGGCAGTTGCCCGCCCCAGACACCGTTTTGCCCCCCCCCCCCCGACATGATTTTGCCCCCCCCCCCCCAGATTTTTTTAGATTATACCCTTATTTATCCTTCATCTGAATAAAAAATACAAATTTTATCGAATACAAAATCTTATACGAAATGACGCGTAGGCCTATGTTTTGGACGAAACTAAGAATCTGCTTGTGAAAATAAAATCCACTCAATCAAATAAACTTCTTAAATTTCTTGAAATCCACTCCCGTTTTCCTAGACCCTATCCCTTCTGAAATGCTAGTGAAACAATTTTACTATACTAAATCTGTTATACTAAATACTATTTGTATTTAATAATGTATATTGAAATTTGTTGTACCGATTTTGTTATACCAAATACTACGTACTTGAAACGATTTTGTTAGTTTTATTACTTCTACTTCTTGCATAGTCTTTTATACTTTTATATATTAAATGAAGTTGAAGAAAAACAAATATGAAACAAGAATATACGTGTCAAATACACCAGGTTCCGCCCACAAATATTCCCCAAGTATTTAGACGGGTGTCGAATTGGGTTCCAACTTGCGTCAAAAACAGGTAACTTTTTTGTTGTGTCGAATTTGTAGGTGAAAATGCTATAATTTTGGAAAATTGGAGTTTTGTACCCTTTCCAGACAAAACTTCAAACTTCTCATCAAACAGTTAGATTCCTAGATGTTTTTCCTATATACTGAAATGCTTTTCAAACCAAAAGTCTTTAAATTAAGACTTCTAGAGTAGAAAAACTGTTTTTTCACAAAAACTTTCAAATCATTGGTACCTTTACCCTATCCCCCGTCCTTTATAATTCTCATGCATATTCCACCTGGATAATTTTAGATGTTCATTAGAAGGGAAATTGAAAGTTATTTATTGGTGTTAAAGTGGATATACCAATGATTATAAATTGGTTGGTGGCTTCTTCGCTTTTCCCGTTTTCTACTCTAGAATTCAAATATTATTGGATCTACTTGAGAATTCAAAAAATAATATTGGATTTTAAGTGAACTTTATGAAAAGATTTGTTCATTTCGTCAAAATTTTCGATGAACAGTAGTTTTATTGAATAATTTCTTTATAATGATTTTCCGAAAGGAATTTGGGTGGTCAGAGACAGGTATTATTGTTCATATGGATGGAAGTTCTGCATGACTTCGTCTTCTACGAGGCTAAAGTCATCATGACGTCCACAATAGTGTTCTCTGATCTTTAAATAGACTACATTGTATTCATTGGTTTAAATACATTTAAAGATTCTGTATAGGAAAAGAGAAAAAAAGACCATTAAATACATACCATATTGACCATTAAATATTAAATACATAAAAAGACCATGATAACAATGCTCATGGTAGTATTTGCTATAAACCATCCCTCAAGAATTTCCTGGCAAGACCTATGATGCCCTGCCTTGCCTTTTCCCCCCTCTGTGCTTGTAGAAACGTGGACACAATATTTATAAAGGTCCAGTAATTATACCTTTGGGGATTTCACCCCCCCCCCCTCACAGCCCTCAGGGCAAGGGGTGTAAGTTAGGCAATTTGTTCATTATGTACACATAGTGAATTCTATTGAGAAAGGTAGGCATGTTTGAAATCTAATTTCCAAAAAGACGAAGGGCATTCATCTGAGCCTTTCCAAGAATGTTAAGGGGAGTGTTGAACTAAATCAAAACATGTTATGTGTATACAGGTCTTCAAAAGGCTGAAACTCAGAAATGTCTGAGTATATCAATTTGGAACTTTGAGGGAATGATAAGGGAGAGAATGTTGAAGGGAGTGTTGAACTAAATCAAAACATGTTACGTGTATACAGGTCTTCAAAAGGCTGAAACTCAGAAATGTCTGAGTATATCAATTTGGAACTTTCAGGGAATGATAAGGGAGATGATCAATTGATTGAAAATTTTGATTAAATAATAAAATTTTGTCCAACATTTTATACATAATCTGATACTTGAATTCTCAAGCAGAAAACTGAAAAAGTAGGAAGCTACTAATCAATTTACAAGCATCAGTACATACACTTAAATATAATTACTTTTTCTTGGCTAAACTGTCAATCAAGGGGGGTGACAGCACAGGAGCTCTCGAAGCAGCCAGAGCAATCAAATGATAATGTCTTTGAACTGATTTCCAGTATTTTTTGAATAGGTAGCTAAAATATTTTTAGGGACAGACCTTTCATGAACTTATATCAGAAAACTCTGCTCTAATTAGTGGAAAAAAAAAGTTCACACTTCCTGATGATACAAGTTTCATCAAAACTAAAAATCTCTATATCAGGCCAAAATTGAAAGAAACGAATTGGTTTTTCTAAGATATATTGGAATTTTGGTGTTGGCTTTTAGTTTTCTCTTGTTTATTCAAATCTATTATCAAAGTTCTAAAAGTTATATCAAGGCCGCCAGCATACTTCTAAATAGTTTGGCCACACAAATTAAAAACATTTATAATGGACAAGATAGGGCAATCCTTTTTAGTATTGATGGGCCTTGAGTCATTAACCACCTTTACCTTAAAATTACCTTAAATCGCACTAGCCAGCGATAAGGACGAATCCTGTAGACGCCGGTCAATGATGATGGTGGCTCAGCTCATCGGGCGCATCCCAAACTGTGCGCCATGGCTTGCTGCACCAATCTCTGTCAACAGCTGACTTGAAGGCTTCAGTATTAGGGGACATGACTGCATTCTGGCTAAGGGAATTCCATAAGCCAACCACACGGTTGGAGAAAAATTTATTTCGCAGCCTGGTATTAGCGCATTTCCGGTAGAGCTTTAGGGGGTGCCCTCTTGTTCTTGACGAACTATCTAACTGGAATAAGTCAGGGATGATATCGTGGTTGCAGATCAATTTGAATGTCATCAATACATCTCCTCGCTTACGTCGGTATGTGAGAGATGGTATTTTGAGCCTCTGAAGTCTGGTAGAATATGGCAAATTTTGAAAACCCCTTATGCATGTCGTTGCTCTCCGCTGCACCAATTCCAGAATCGATTGGTCAAGCTTGTTAACTGGCGTGGCAATGGACATCCCAAATTCTAATTTTGGTCAGATCAGGCCCTTTAGGAGCTTAGTAATCACTGCTGGAGATCTACTGCAGAATGTTCTCTTTATTATACTGAGAGTTTGGTTGGCTTTGGCTCCTGCAGACTGCATGTGTAAGTTGAATTTGAGCTTGTTATCAACCAAGACTCCCAGATCTTTTTCGCAGTGACTGGTTGTAAGTGGCTGTTTAAAACCACAATTGGATTCCATAAAATACTGGCTGAGAGGGTTGTTTGCTCCAAAGTGTATGACCTTGCATTTCTGGATATTAAAATCTAGTCGCCTGGTTTTTGCCCACGTTGAGAGTGCGTCGAGATCTGCTTGGATGTCTTTGGTACTTTGGGGGTCATAAATCAGACCAATTATTTTGGAATCATCAGCATATAAGCAAATCTTATTCTTTATGATTGAAGATGCATCATTAATATAGATGTTGAATTGAGTTGGGCCCAAAACAGTGCCTTGGGGTACTCCGCTTTCTACATCTGCTGATTCAGAGAAGAAAATTGATCCACCATCCCCAAATACTCTTACCACCTGCTTCCTGTTGGTAAGAAATTGCATCGTCCAATTTATGACTTCATCGTGGAGGCCTATTGCGTGGAGTTTAGAATTTAGCCTCCTATGACATACTTTATCAAACGCTTTTGCTAAGTCTAATAATATCATATCAACTGGGGATCCCATGTCCATAAGTTCTGTGACATGCTCGTAAGCATCAATGAGGTTAGTATCAATTTATTGCCTGGGGTGGAAGCCATGCTGGCTATGAGATAGTAGCTTGTACGCATTTAGGTGTTCAATAATGGCTGAATTAACTATGCCTTCAAGAAGTTTTCCCACTCCCAAGGTGAGACTAATTGGTCAATAGTTGCTGGCTTCATCTCTGCTGCTTCCATTATGAACAGGTGTAATGTAAGCTTCCTTCCAGTCTTGTGGAATAGATTTAGTATTTAGGGACTTTTGGAATAGTAGGGTGAGAGGATGTGATAGTACTGCATACGTCTCCTTTAAGAGCCGAGGGGGCACTCTGTCAGGTCCTGTTGATTTATTTGGGTTAATCTTCTTTAGTCGAGTCTCTACATCTACTTTAGTAATATTTAGTCCCTAGCTATATGGATTATGAGCAAGCATTTGAGGCAAATAATAAAAAAGAGCTTTAGCAAAGGTCCTATCCTTGCATGGTATACCTGATAAAGACATTAAAGTGATTAGTGATATTTACGAGAATAATATTGATGTAGTTGAGGTAGGAAATGAGGTTAGTAGCTAAAAAATAAAGCAGATGAAATTACTAATAATTGGCTTAGTATTAACTTAAAAAAACTCCAGAGGAAATTGAATGAACTTTTAGGAATCAATCAACAGCCAAAATTAGGGCCATTGAGTTGTTTTAAGTAGCCTACCCAATTCCACCTACCCACTTTACCATACATGACTGATGACTCTGATCTTTTGTGAGCAGAGTAAAATATTTTGCAGGGTCACTAAAACTTTCAAAAATGGATCTACAAGATAAATAAAGATTTAATAATATGATTTCAGCCTCATAAACTAGCTCCTTCTCTAATTTTAAATTTTGAAAGATTAAAAAAATATTTCTACCTTTGAAATACACTAAAAAAAACTTCATGTTACATGGAACCTCAGCCAAATCTAGGGAGCCCATCAAACAAAACATTGGAAAAACAGCTGATTTTTGTGAAAAACAAGACTTATTGATAAACCTTTCTTACAAAACAGAAATCAGATAGCAAAAAAAGACAAAGAAAACAGAAGATAAGAAAAACAAGTTAATTTTTGAATTAAAAAAAAGTTGTCATCAAGCCATGGTTAATTGTAGAAAAAGCTAAGACAGATAGTCTTGAGTGATAGGCAAAGCTGTTATAAGCCTTTTTCAGAACTGCATAAAAATGATGTCATTTCACTTGTCAACAGATAGTCTATCACCATTTCATCCTAGGGCAGAACTAAAGTAGATAGTCATGGAATAAGGGTAATTCAAATGGTCTATAAATTTCTACCCGCCATTTCAAGGCAATTGGAGACCCCAAATAAAAGGTTTTCAATGATTTATGACTGACCATGTACACAGGACTTTAAAAAAAATTGTGCAATTCAGATTCTTCTTATTATATTAGCTTTGCCTACTGGGGAAACCTACTGGAATCGCAATGGGGATGATTTGAGATTTTTGGGTAGACTCATGACAGACAATGTTCACTGGACTTGTAAAACAAGAGACTGAGTTTACTTGGACTCCCAGGCAAGCAAATGACCTAAGCCTAGTAGGCTTCCCCACTTAGAGTCTTGGGTGGACTACCATGTTTTAGGATTTACACATGACCAACAAGTCCATGGACTTGCTGGCAAACAGGGAGGCCCATAGTTTTCCAAGTGTTTGGGAAAACAGCACAGGTAAATGGAGGGAGTAACTATGACTCTCTTATTGAACAAATACTTGTGTGTTACATTTTGAAGAGGCACGGCTGCCTAGAGTCTCATGCAGATTGACCAAAGAAAAAATAGATATCATTTTTATTCTCAATTCAATGTTCTTTCTAAACATAATTATCACTACTATTGCAATTCTGTCTTAGCTCTCCCCAACCCATGGGTACAACTCTGTTGATGAGCAGTAATTAAACAAATTAATACAAACCAACAAAATTAGATCTGTATAGTCTAGGGCTGTATTAAGACACCAGGGGGTGAGGGGGCTGGGATGGAATTATGCAATATAGTGATTATTAGGCTATATCTGAAGCAATGGGAATAAAGTGGTTTATTGTTTGCTCATATCCATTCATAAAGTTTACTAACCATTCTCAAAGAAACCAGTGCTATACCACCAAATTAAATATTTATCCTAGCCTAAAGCCATTAGGACTGTATGAATATACATAGGCTTTGTAGCTCCAGGGGCAGATCTAGAGCAAAATCTTGGGGGGGGAGGGGGGCAATGTGACAAGGGCGCCAATGAGCAAAATCTTGGGGGGGGGGGGAATGTGACAAAGGTGCCAAGAATTGACAAATTTTTCCTAAAAAAAAGTGAAAAAGAAAAACAGGGAAAGAGGGCACCAGAAAAAATCCTTCCCCCTCCCAGCCACCCTGGATCCACCAGTGTGTAGCCTACTAGTAAGATGACATCTCTCTACACAATTTCCAAATGTGCCAATTTGGTAGCTCTAAGAGAGTACTTTGCAAGAGTTATTACCTTAAATTACAATTGCCAGCAATAGGATGATCATGTAGGCACCACTCAGTGAAGATGGTGTGCTGACTGATCAGGCAAGTTTCAAACTGTCTGCCAGGACTTGTTGTACCATTTCTTTTCAACTGATGACTTGAATGAATCCATACTGGATAAGAGACCATATCCTGGTAATAAACTCACTAGCCAATTGGAAAAGAATTTGCTATGCAATCTTGTGCTGGCAAGCTTATTGAAAATTATTTGATTGCATCCTCTTGATCTTAAAGAACTACCAAGTTGAAAAATTTTTGGGACATGCTTTCCATGTTTTAGCAGCTTGAATTTCATAATCAAATCCTCTCTCTTTTGGCAATAGGCCAGTGTGGGTAAATTTAATATCTCAAGCCAAGAGGGGCAAAGGATGTCATAGAGACTTCTGCTGTGTTTAATTGTACATCTCTGAACTGATTCTAGTGTTCCTTGATCAGATTTATTAATTGGGTTGGCAATGCACATACTAAACTCTAGCTTAGACCAAACTAAACCTTGAAAAAGCTTACAAACAACTGAGAGGGGGGGGGTAACCATTCAAAGTTATCTTAATTATACCAAGAGTCTGGCTAGACTTTGCACCAGCAGTCTGAACATGTAAATTGAATTTTAACTCATTTTCAACTAACAGATCTATGTCTTGTTTGGCATGAGTATTGACGATGGGCTGTCTCACTCTGTCCACTGACTTAATTTTGTGAAATTTTTTTTTTACCAAAGTGGATTGCTTTGGATTTCTGGACATTGAACTCCAGTTTCCAAGTCTCTGCCCAGCAATTGAATGACTCTAAAACTGCTTATATGGTTTCTATGTTATCTCAACTTTCAGCATTTTCAATTACTTTCAGATTGTCTCCATAAAGGCTTATTTTATTTGTGGTATTTGGGGATGTATCATTAATGAAGATATTGAATAGGGTCCGGCCCAGGACTATACCTTCAGGCACTTCTCACTTCCACAGCATTCAAAAAAAATGTTTGCTAATTTTGAAAATTACTTTTACTAGCCTATTTGTTTTATATTATCCTACTTGGAAAAAGCATCATCCATTCAATGGTAAATATTTATATTAACAGACAATTCAGACAGATAAGAAACAAACAGTACTTGTTAACAATCCAGAACATACTCAAGAAGTGATGTTAGGTTAATTGTAATGAAATATACCAAAATATTATGAAAATATAATACTTTGGTAACTAAATTATGGAACTTTATTATTAGGCAACTCAAATATATACTGTTTTCCTACTGCTTCATGTTTTTCAAATGCCATCAACAAAATAGCATTGAATTTTACAATTCAACACTTTGCTCTTGACAATTCAGGGTATATATTTGCACATTAAGGGGGTGGGGTGGGTAAATTTCATGGTAAATTTACAGTTGCCATATAATTCAGCTAGGATGAAAATGAAAACATCAATTGATGCTTTTTTTATGCTCTTTATTTATTCATATAAAACACATTTGGGGAGCCTTTAAGGGTTAAAGATACAATTAGCCCCAGAAGCAATTATTGAGTTATGAAAGAGCATAAAAAAGCCATCAAATGACATTTTCACTTTCATCTTACCTAACCAGCTCTATATAACCTATGAAATTTTTAATTAAAATTTACCTGCATCATAGTTTATTTCATGAAAGAATAAGATAATTGTAACCAAATGCAAGAAAAAAACTGGTTTACTGCATTCTGGAGTGTTAACAAGTACTAAACAAACCAACCTCTAGAATCAGAATTTCATCCTGAATCCAAATATGACATTAGTTTCTGTTGCAAATTCAATTTTAACCTAACCTGTCCTTTTAAAACTTACCCAAATTATGCATTTCCTATGTATTTATCAATTGTCAATTTTGTCACCACCAGCTCTTTCTGTGGGCAAATCAGTTTTAAAAAGATTGACACTAAGACAGGTACATAAGCTGCATCTAAAATAAGAGAAAAAGGTATCAGGCTTGAGAGTTTGTATATGACTAAAAATTGAATTTGCAATGAAAAGAATGTCATATTTGGATTCAAGATGAAATTCTGATTCTAGAGGAAATTTTGTTACTTATGTAAGCTATCTGAATTGGGATACCACCAGATGGCTAATTTGACAGTGTACATAGCCTATATACAAATCTTTAAATTAGCCAACCAGCCAACCAGTATTTTAAGCCTAGGAGTCCAGCTGGACATAAGGAGACATATAAAGAAAATATTTTTTACTCTATAATATGCAGAATAATCCTAGTTAACACATTTTGCAGGGGGAGAGCCTTTATCTTCATTTCTTTCCTTGTTTTTCCTATTTTTCTATGTGGTGGATGTCTATCTGAATTGTCTGTTAATACAGGTATTTAACCTGCTGATAACTTATGTGTTAATTCCAATAGCTTAATATGCAGTTTTGTGTGGTATGCCTTATCAAATTTTATGCTCTTGAACTTCTTGAGAGACATGCTCAGCAGCTGGAAAAATGATGGTAAGTGAGACAAGGTGAATGAGCTGTCTTGTAATACCTATGGCACTAAGTAAAAAAATTAAATTGATTTAAGACTTTTATTTGATGGAATTAATGTGATCTAGGCTAGCCTTAGCCTTAATTTTAATAACATCCTAAATCACTTCATTAAGGTTTCACTGATACGCCAGTATTACAGGAGACGATTTGCTGGCAAGATAAAATTTTCATCATTCCTAAAAGAGATAGCACAAGATAAATTTTGGAGTTTAGCCGCGATAGAATGCTTTCAAAGAACTCACTGCCTTGACCTAAATTGTTGACTTCTTTTTATGCATTTTGCGAATTCAAAATATTTGCTTTATAATGTCATCTAGAAATTCATCATACTCAATTAAGTCATCTCGGAGTGAAACCAAAGAGTTAACTTGTTTTTTTTTACACTATTCAATAAAAAAAAGCAAGTTTTTTTCAACTGAAAGCAAGGAGAAATATTAAGCCTTCAAACGAATAGAAATTAGTACGTATACGAAGGGTTTGCCCCCTCCTCAATACCTCGCTCTTCCCGCTAAAGTTCTTCCGCATTTGAAAAAAAGTTACTTATTGTTCTAACTAACGACCCTTGTGTTTCAGGATTCGTTTTGAAAGAATTGGGACAAAATATAAACTTTAGTGTAAAGAACGAGGTATTGAGCAGGGAGCAACTCCCCTCATGCATGAAATAATTTCTGTTCCTGTTAAGGTTTATAATTGCTCCTTACTTTCAGCTGAAAAAAACTTGTTTTTTTATTTAATTTCTGATCGTTTTTTAAACAACGCCAGGATATCTGGCTCCACTTCCACGAAAAAATCCCTCTCCCCACGGACATATCCTGGGGTCAATTCAATCTTGGTGATGATATACCCCAACAGTTATCCTTAACACCTCCACGCGTAAAATTGAGTCAGTAAAGAGAAAGCAAAACATATAAAGAAATTTTGTGTAGGAAATTCTGGCAAATTGCCCCGGTATGCAATTTCCCCTGAAAAGTTCAATCCGTGGAAGATTTCCTCTCTATGGAAAATTCTCCCCGTGCAAAGTCCCCCCTAAAAAAATCGTCCTCCCCGCCCACCTAAAAAATGTTCGAATACTTTCCAATAACAAATACTATGCAAAAATAATGGGCAAATATTATTACTTAAAGACCTCTCCCCAGGATCCTTTGGGGATCATGTCATCTTCAAATAGACAGTTACTAGGCCTTTCTACTATGCTGAACAAAATAGCAATTTCACAATTTTGATCAGACGATTTTGGGAAAAAAGTGGCGTGGGTCTAGTTGCCCTACAATTTTTTTTTTTTTACAGTAGGGTTCTCTGATACGATGAATCTGATGGTTTAATAATTTATTTTTAACCCACATCATATACAAAAATGAAAATTGTGAAGTATAAAGAAAAAAGTGGATAATACACTACATACATGAGTACATGAAACTTAAAAACTTCACAAGAGCAGAATAACCAAAGAAAAGAAAAACGTTCAAGATACAAAAAAAAAGAAAAAAAAACTATTTATGACAAAAAGACAGACCAAGAATTAATACAGCGGACCAGGACTTAATGGAGCATCATTTAATATAGACCTTCATATTTGAACCTGTTAATGAATATAACGAATTTAAATTATTATTGCTAAAAAAAAAATTACAAAACAAACAACTTCAACAAAACTTCAAAAAAAAGAAAAAGAAAAAAGAACAGAAACTACAGCAAACGAGTAAGGCCACTGTGGGCTGGTAGATACTTATATGTAGACTGGGGTAATTTGCCGGCAAGTTCCGTAAGCTTTGACCCAACATCTGGAAGACCGTAAACAGATATGAGAATTCGATTTCTATACCATGGAGGCAGATACAATAGAAAGCGGGAACGCCGGAAATAGTTGGAATGAAATGATCTGATGTCTTTTTGGTGTAAAATAGGGTAAATTCCAGACAGAAACAAAACCGAGTGATCTGTAAAAACCGAATATAATTTAGCAATAGACTTTCTATTGTATCTACCTCGATTTGCAACAATTTTAGAATAACTTAACTGAGTTTTCTTCTTGCAATCAGCGACGAAAAGCTTTCAGAAAGATTTTAGGGTTTAGCTAACATTGATACCCAGCCATCGGAAAGAAGGAACCGACGGAACAGAAAAAGATCCGCAAACTAGAGGGGTCATATTGTTACTATTAAATGAGAGATATTCACACTTTGAAAGATTAAGAGGAAGTCCAATGGTATGAAGTTTAGATGCTACTGCTAAGACAAACAGGGAAAGCCCCTTTTTAGCCCTACTGATCAAAAGGATATCATCTGCGTAAGCGAGAAAAGAGATGTTAACGGAACTAAGAATGGAAATGGATGGGATAGAAGAAATAACAGATGATATACAAAATATAAAACTAAAAGGAGAAAGGACGGTACCCTGCTGGATCCCACGCCACACTGGAATCTTGCTTTTGGAAACACTCATGTCCGTTTTAATCCGCAAAAAAGAATGGGAATACCAATATCTAAGAAGAAAAATTACCGAAATGTTAATACCGTGACTAAAAAGGAAAAAAATAGGCTGCGAATGGGTAACAGTGCCAAAGGCCTTGGAGAGACCCAAAGTGCATAAATATAACTCGAATCCATTTTTTGTCGCCTCTTTAAGAACATTCGCCAAAACTCGGTATGCTTGCTGGCAACCTACCCCAGCTGAAAACCCGATCTGGTTTTTGCCGAAGTATGTGGAAGAGTTAACTGAAGGGAGGAGAAAATACTAAAATTTTACTTATATTTCAAGAAACCGTTATTGGCCTGTAAGATGCACACTCCGTCGGAATTTTTCTTTTTTCAAAATTGAGGTAACTTCCACGCAAAAAACTTGCAGGCACAAACGAGGTACATAAAAATATTCGGAAAAGAAGTTCTAGATGCTGTTTAAGAGCTGGACAATCAAACTTTATGTGTTTGGCACTTATGCCATCACAATCAGTAGAACACTTGACTTGAACTTCTTTATGGCTAGTACCATCGAAGATAAATGAACTGGGAGAATCTGGTTCTGGCGGAGTGAGGTAGGAAGCGCAGAATTAAGAAGCTTCATAAATGTAGCATGAACGAGATGGTTTATGGTGTTAAAAATCTGATCATAACATTTGCACCAAGCTTGATTCTTGAAAAAGAATCATCAATTTCATCTGAATTTGCTACCTTTTTCCAATCTAAATTGCTTGTCAGGCACTTACAAATTTTAGATTTTGCAGACCGTAAATACTTTTATACTCTAGTTTAGTTTTCTGTTTAAGCTCAAATACTACGAGGTTAAGTGGCCGTCCGCAAGAAACCCATATACGCAGCCAAAATTTGGTTTTATTTTTCACTGTTTTTAGACCTGGGTCCCAAAAACATTCTGGCTTCCACTTATTAAATTTTACACGTTCCTTGGGAACGGCCACTCTTTTGGCTTCCTTCATACATGATATAATATCAAAATAATACTTCTTCAAAAAATTTTTATCATTTACAAATTTATATCCAATCTGAAGTAGCTGAAAAGGAACTTTTGTAGTAGACAAAAGAGATGTAAGGGTAGAAATGCAGAGCGCCCAATTAGCTTTATTCCAATTTTGCCTGGTAAACCATCTACAATTCACGCGTGAAATATCTGGTGACAGAGAGATATCAAACAGAAAAGGAAATTGGTAGGTGGTTTATATCACTTTCTGTTTCGTGAACAGAAACAACTGAAACCGATAAATTTGGAGAACAAAGAACGGGGTCTATATTAGTATGACTCCCAGAATGATGAAAATGAGAATGAACGATTCTTATACAGTAGCTTAAACTCGGACAAAGACTGGAAAACCATATCCAGTCGGAGGTTTGAATTCAATAAATCAGCATTAAAATCCCCAGCGACAACAAATTGGCGACCAAAAAATGATGCAGAATCTGCCACTTTTTTCAAAGCACTAAAAGTTTTGGCAAACTTATTCAGTGACTGGACAGATTTATGATCCCAAGGAAAATATACATTAATAAATACTAGATCGGCAATTCGCACGGCCAAGATGTTTTCTTTCACTATGGAACAGCACATGCGTCGCGGATGAAAAAGAACTACGTTTCAAAATACAGGCAAGGCCTCCAAAAGATCTATCAAGCGTAGACCGTGCAGCATTCAAAAACGCAATGTGATTCCCACTCCGTTTCAACAGATTGGTATTAGCTGATGATAAAAGATGCTCTTGAAGACAGACGATATCGTATTTGCACGAAAGTTCGTCAATGATGTTCTCTTTCCTACACGTTCCGTTTATATTGTTCAAAATAACCGAGAACTTTTGCAACATCATTTTTTTCACACCGGCCGCAATACGAGATTTGAGCACTGGGCACAATAGAATAAACGAAGTGTATGATCCGCCGCAGTTCGCACAATAAGGGATATTAGTACAGATGCATCTTTCGAAGAAGAGTGATTGCCTGCACAGCGCGCACATTTTTCCACTTGACTGTTGCATTTGTTTAGAACGTGATCAGGAGACCTGCACTTAAAGCAACAACGCGGTACACTTATAAAGTCATAAACGCTGAAAATCTCATATCCGATTTTCACACCATTTTTTATCGCGTCACTTTTATCAAACGATTCCGAGAAAAACAGCTTGATAGCTTAGGACGACCCAAATTGACTTGTGTCCTCGACTCCAGGGTGCATTTTGAATTCACTAGCACTAAATGACAGCGGGATTTCTTTTACTATTCCGAGTTACCGCTTCTGCAGAATCTTCGTGCCAGCGCTCGAAACAACAGACTTCACAGACTCACGGAAATTAGAGGCTACAGATTTCTGAATATTCACAAAAAGTTTATCTCTCAATGGCCGAACACTAGCAATCGAATCATGACCACTTAGTTGGTCGATAAAGTTCTTACGGCTTGTCGGATCACTAATAATAAGGTGGCAATTTAGAGACAATAATAGTAGAGTGGCTATCGGCTGGTTTCGAGGGACTGGCTCCAGACTGTGGCATTAGAGGGAAACGGTTGGAATATGCCTCAAACTGGTTGGAAATTTTCTTTAACTGGACATGCAGCTCATTCACTCTCGAAAAAAGAGCAGAATAAGCTGTGGCTGGTATCAATGGCACTTCATTGGGGCTTAGAATAACAAATACTGGGATTTCGAAATCGTTTTTATTACCATTCTTGATAAAGTCCAGAATATCACTTAGATGGTTCATTGACGTTTTCGACCCAGTTCACTACTCAAATAAAGATTCTGGATATAGCTTGGACCTAAGGCATTTCTTCACCTACACAATATCGTTGACGTAAAAATATTCCGCACCAAACTTCATTAACATCTCATCGTGAACTCTATTCTCAACGTTTCGATGAACAAAATTCAGCACCGGATAACATTGCAAATTTTCTTCATCCCCTCCGTACATGATAAACAGGTAGTGCGCTCACAATACGTCTTGCTCATTCAAATGGTAGATGAATATTGAATTAATTAGGGGGATCTCACAGGTGAAAAAATAATTGATTTTCTCAACTGAGTACGGCGGTTAGAATAAGGCCTTCCCGATCCAAAAGAACGGTAAAAGCTTTAGAAATTAAGCAAAAGCGCCATTAATCACTTTAATTCATTGAATATTTTTCTGGTGGTTTCCTTGCGAGAGAAGTAAGGAAGCGTTGGAGGTTGTCTACCTTGTCCCCGCAATTTAAGGGGCAAGCCCAGCGGGTACCACGGCTCTTGCTAACAACTTTCCACCACTCTTCTGCTTACTTTTCTTTCTCCACCTCAATCATAGCGTAATTGTCTCTAAATATCGGATGCCCTATTTATATATATTATATTCACACTGATTGATGACTATTCTCCAATATTACCACTGAAATAATTCGAGTTCATACCACTTTTACAGAGTATACATAAATGTCCAGGAACTAGGTCAGTAGATTATAACATTTTTAATCCGTATAAAAATGTTTTGAAAAGACGGTCTCGCAATTAACACCGGTCACTGAATTAATTTAAGATCCTACGGAGTTTCAAGTTAATAAAATCCAGAAAAAGGTGTTATCACTTCCAAGACTGAATCATTAAGATTCTATGAATTTTTTGGGGTATTTCGCCCTTTTTTTTCGAAAATCAGGAAAACTTTCTCAGGTTCGTAGCCTTTAATGGGTAAGACTAAACTTAATAAAACTTATATATTTGAAATCAGCAGAAAAATCTTATTCCTTTTTAAATATCTATTGGCATCAGAATTCCATTTTTAAAAACCTGTCTTCAAACAGAACGAAAATGACAGGGTACTACAAGAAAGATAACAAAAAGCAAAATAGCCCTATACAACTATTACAATGTAACTTGTGTAGAAGAAGTCGGTTCTAAGCATATTGATTCTGTTTTCTATAAGTCTAGTAACACCTATAGTAGGATCTGCTATATGAAGGCTATTGATTAGCTTTAAATGCATGTATATATTGTATACATCAGTTGGTATTTTGCATAACGGAAGGAAGTGGAGCGGATTTTTAATTTATCAGCGTGTGTAAGAATCTTCCAGAAGACTGCAATAGGCCTGTTTTTTAGCACTAAGATCTTACATCTAAGATATCTTACATCTTTCTGCAAAGATTATCGTTTTTTAACTCATCTTTGTTTCAAGATCTTACAGCTCACTGATGTTAGCAAAAAGTGTGAAGACCACCACTGTTTTACCATATAGAACAATGATGAGAGAACTTGATGATCTACTCATCATTGTTCACAGACCGCTGATCAGAGCAGAATGATGAAAGATGTTTGCACAAAAACGGCCAAAGATGTAAGATCTTTGTTCAAAAATTTCACTTTTAAGCGTTTTCTGACAAAATATGTATGAAAAAACAGGCCTAATGTAGAAGCTGTCGGTGAGAGCAACAGTGTTGTAAAGCGATGACAAGAAGCAGCAGTGACTCCGTAGCGGAATTTACTACTGTTTCAGAAGCCGCTTTAGCAGCATCTATTTTTCGTTTGGCCCCAGTATGGATGGCCAGAAACGACGAACTTTGATTTCTGTAATCCTTCACGCGTAAATTGTGACTTAGCTCTTAGAGCCCAATTTCTGTCATTACAGCCCCGGATGGTGAAATCAAACAACATGTTTCGCTGGACTTGCTGTCAGTCAAAACAAACACGTAAAGCTATCTTTATGCAGTATTTTTTTTTATTAATTAAATTTTTTTTTACAAACAAGTTTTTAAAAGAACAGTAAAGAGCTCCATTAAGCAAAATATAATAAGAAATAAATTCAAGTAGTCTTTTACGGGCCTTTTTGTTTGCAAAATCACCAGCCTGAAGTAATAGCCCATCGCCCATCGCCCTATGTTCAGTGTTGCCAAACTTTGAAGAAAACACCCCTCACCAATCGCCCAATCTTTCAAATTGATTACAGTGTTGCCAAATTTTCTCTCCTTTAACCTAAAAAACTATTAAAAATACTTTAAGCACAATTGACTCACAGCAGAGAAGATTCTAAGGGGTCAGACACTACTTTTTGGGACTAAACCTTATCTGCTTGACTAGTAGCTCATTTTAAAGCCCATTTTTCGCTGATTCATAATATATATGTCTTACCACGTTTAAAATTCTTGAATTCTATTTAGTTCCCAAATAAATTTTTTTTTTATGAAATTTAAAATCCTTGTCTTACAAAAAAGCGGGCGATGGCTTTGCTTTGGCTTATTATGTCCTATACAGTGTTTTATGAAGCGAAAAACAATTTACCATAACATTACTATAACATTTAGTATTTCCTTCATTGCTACAACTCTTTGGGACTTTTTTATTTAACCAGGGCGATTTTCTTATCGCCCTAGTCTTAAAATTCTAGCCATAAGGTCAAAGAATGAGAAAAAGGCTCCTACTCTTCTCAAAACGTGTAGTGCTATCATCAGACAGATGAGACGTTTCAAATGAGCTGTCACTCGCCACAAATCGAAGCACAATCACAATTGACTCACAGCATAGGAGATTCTAAGGGGTCGGACACTACTTTATGGGACTAAACCTTATCTGCTTGACTAGTAGCTCATTTTAAAGGTCATTTATCTCTTATTCATAATATATACGTCTTACCGCGTTTAAAAGTCTTGAATTCAATTTAGTTCCCAAATAAAGTTTTTTTAAGAAATTCAAAATCCCTGTCCTACAAAAAAGCAGGTGATGGCGTCGCTTTGCCTTGCTTTGGTTTATTATGTCCTATACAGTGTTTTTATGAATCGAAAAACAATTTACCATAACATTCAATATTTACTTCATTGCTACAACTCTATGTGACTTTTTCATTTAACCAGGGCGATTTTCTTATCGCCCTAGTCTTAAAACTCCAGCCATAAGGTCAAAGAATGAAAAAAAGGTTCATATTCTTCTCAAAACGTGGAGTGCTATCCTCAGAAAGATGAGATGTTTCAAATGAGCTGTCACTCGTCACAAATCAGAGCACAATCACAATTGACTCACACCAGAGGAGATTCTAAGGGGTCAGACACTACTTTTTGTAAATAAAGCTTATCTGCTTGACTAGTAGCTCATTTTAAATCCCATTTTTCTCTTATTCATAACATACGTCCTACCGTGTTTAAAATTCTTGAATTCAATATAGTCCCAAATAAAGTTTTTTTTATGAAATTCAAAATCCTTGTCTTAAAAAAAAGCGGGTGATGGCGTTGCTTTGCCTTACTTTGGCTTATTATGTCCTATACAGTGTTTTTATAAAGCAATAAGCAATAGGCCTTAGATTTACCATAACTTTCGATATATTCTTCATTGCTTCATTGCTAAGGGTTTTAAGTTATGCCCTGGGGGCATATAAGGCTTTTATAGAAGGCATTGTCGTAGAAACTTCGAAACAGGCTCATTCGATTGGAGATTAAAGGGCTAGTGCCCTTTTTAATGGTCGAAAGTGGTTGGAGGGCAACTAGACCCCCCCCCCCCTTCACGCCCATCGTTCCGCCAAACACATCCGATCAAAATTTTGAGATAGGTATTTTCTCAGCATAGCTGATTTCCAGATAGAAAATATCTTTTTGAGGAGGACACTCCCCCACAACCCTTGGGGCAAGGGTTTTGTCATGCCTTTGGGGCATAAAAGGTTTTTATAGAAGGCGTTCTCGTAGAAACTTCAAAACAGGCTCATTCGATTGGAAATTCAAAGGGCTAGTGCCCCTTTTAATAGTCGAAAGTGATTGGAGGGCAACTAGCCCCCCCTCCAAGCCCATAATTCCCCAAACAAATCCAATCAAAATTTTGAGATAGCCATTTTGTTCAGCGTAGTTGATTTCCAAATAGAAAATACATTTTTGAGGACGACACTCCCCCACAACCCTCAGGGCAATGGTTTTAAGTTATGCCCTGGGGGCACATAAGGTTTTTATCGAAGGAGTTGTCGTAGAAACTTCAAAAAAGACCCATTTGATTGGAAATTCAAAGGGCTAGTGCCCTTTTTAATTGTAGAAAGTTATTTGAGGGCACCTAGCAACCCCCCCCCCCCCCCCTATGCCCATCATTTCCCAAAGCACATCCAATCAAAATTCTGAGATAGCCATTTTGTTCAGCGTAGGTTAGTTGTTTACCAGATAGAAAATATGTTTTTTAGGAGAAAACTCCCCCACAACCCTCAGGGCAAAGGTTTTAAGTTATTCCCTGGGAGCATATAAGGTTTTTATAGAAGCCGTTGTCGTAGAAATTTCATAACTGGCTCATTCGATTGGAAGTTCAAAGGGCTATTGCCGTTTTTAAAACTCAAAAGTGATTGGAGGGCAACTATCCCCCTCCCAAGCCCATCATTCCCCCAAACGCCATTTTGTTCAGCGTATTTAATTTCCAGATAGAAAATATATTTTTGATTAGGACACTCCCCCAAAACCCTCAGGGCAAGGGTTTTAAGTTATGTCTTGGGGTATATAAGGTTTTTATAGAAGGCGTTGTCATAGAAACTTCAAAAGGGGCTTATTTGATTGGAAATTCAAAGGGCTAGTGCCCTTTTTAATAGTTGAAAGTGATTTGAGGGCAACTAGCCCCCCATGTCCATCATTCACCCAAACACATCCAATCAAAATTTTAAGATAGCCATTTTGTTTAGCGTCTTCTAGTTGATTTTCACATAGAAAATATTTTTTTGAGAAGGACACTCACCCACAACCCTTAGAGAAAGGGTTTTAAGTTATGCCCTGGGGGCACATAAGGTTTTTATAGAAAGTGTTGTCGTAGAAATTTCAAAAAAGGCGTAATTCGATTGGAAATTCAAAGGGGTAGTTCCCTTTTTAATCGTCGAAATTGATTGGAGGGCAACTAGCCTCCCCTCCCCACGTCCATCATTCCCCCAAACACATCCAATCAAAATTTTGAGAGAGCCATCTTTCTCATCGTAGCTGATTTCCAGATAGAAAATATGTTTTTGAGTAGGGCACTCTCCCACAACCCTCAGGGCAAGGGTGTTAAGTTATGCCCAGGGGGCATATAATGTTCTTATAGAAGGCGTTGTCGTAGAAACTTAAAAAAAAGCTCATTCGATTGGAAATTAAAAAGGCTAGTGTCCTTTTTAATAGTCGAAAGTGATTGGAGGGCAACTAGCCCCCCCCCACGCCCCTCCTTCTACCAAACACATCCAATAAAAATTTTGAGATAGTCATTTTGTTCAGCGTAGTTGATTTACAGATAGAAAATATGTTTTTGAGGAGGATACTCCGCCACATCCCTCAGGGCAAGGGTTTTAAGTTATGCCTTGGGGACATATAAGGTTTTTATAGAAGGTGTTGTCGTAGAAAGTTCAAAAAAGGGCTCATTCGATTTGAAATTAAAAGGGCTAGTGCCCTTTTTAATAGTCGAAAGTGATTAGTGATATTTTTTGTTGTTGTTGTTGTTTAGACCAGGGCACTTCGTATCGAAGGAGTTGTCATGGGAACTTCGAAGGGGGATCAACATGATTGAAAATAGATAGGACTGATGCCCTTTTTGATAGTGGAAAGTGATTGGAGGTCAAGTAATCCCCCTTCCACTCCCACCCTTCCATTATGTTTAAAAACTAAATGTTGCCTTAAGATAAAATCAAAATGCACTGTGATAATGCTAATTCCCAATAAGGCATCTCAGCAAAATCCCAAGAACTACTGAGGGTATTATGTTCGAACTTTCGAGGCTACTTCTGTTCTTAAAATTTAAGCAAATCAAAATAGTGTAAGTGTATCAAAGCTATCGATGAAAGTAAACAGATTTTTTTGCGAATGGTATTAAGTTTTCTATTTCAGGTCAACTAGAGGAGGTATGAAACTTAGTTAAACAGTACTCTTTGTGTCCAGATTTTTAAAATGGTGTATGTTGGTAAAAATTGCTGAAAATTTTTCTCCAGCATACAAATAGCAGGCCAAACGTCTTAAAAAACGTCTATAAAGTCATAAAAAACGAAAACATTTAAATTGCTATTTTCTTTTTCCTTGAAAAGACTATGTCAATATAAAACGAACAGAAATTAATTAAAAAAAAGTTTTCCACAAAATAAGTTTTTCAATAAAAGTAAAGAACTCCATTAAACAAAAAATGAGCAAAAATAAAATCGAATAATCTACCAAGCTCGAAACTACCACAAATCAGCATCGATAAATAAATGAAACCCAAAACGAACAAAAATTAAAATAAATAACCGAGTCAAACTCAAAACGAGCAGAAATTAGCATAAGTTGGGCGCAAAACCCCTACGCCTTCCCAAGGCCAGAACAAAATTTGCACTTTTCTGAAAAAAATATAAATGTTTTAACTTTTATAACTTTAATAAATCAAATATTTTTAACATTTTGATTACTAAATATCAGTATATGTATATTAAACTGACAACGCACATTCATTTGTATTTTTTTCAATAAAGTGTAAATTTTGTTCTGGCCTTGGGAAGGCGTAGGGGTTTTGCGCCCAACTTATGTTAATTTTGGCTCGTTTTCGAGCTTGGTAGATTATTTGATTTTATTTTTTCTCATTTTTTGTTTAATGGAGTTCTTTACTTTTCTTTGAAAAACTTATTTTGTGGGAAAAGTTTTTTTTAATTAATTTAGGAAAAAAAAGGGCGATTGTGTGGCATTATTTCTTCTGCAACTTGGATGCTCGATATGTAGATTTTTGATACTTTTAAATTGGTTGTTCACCCCATAATTTTCAATCTGTAGTAACTTGGTCTTCTTAGGGACATCTGTAGACAATGATGTCTTTAAGTATTGAATAGCATTCGCAGGTGCAAACAAAGTAGCCAATGGCTAAACAGTGTTTCACTTATAAAAAAGGATACAAAGTAGAATAGACATTGTAGAAGTGTCATTCTCATATCTATAAATTAAACAAAGTAGAACATTAATAATGTGTAACAAAAACTTTGTATGACAGGAAAAATTCTGATGATTCAATCTTACAACTATTAATCACGTTAAATTTAAAATAGCCAATTGGTGTATTCCTTGTCCAATAGGAATATAGGACATACTGTCCGAGCCAATAAACCCAATGTAATATACTTTTCAGCAACGCCTAAATTTACCTCTGGCGAAATTTGAGAGTGAGGTTAGCAGGACTTAGCAATTTTGCGCCAGTTTTTAGAAGGAGTTTTAGAACGAGTCTAGAAGGATTTTTTAGAATGGGTATACAGTGAGCCGTTGAGTAGAATTTGAGAACAAATTAATGTAAGTGATCCAGCTATTGCATTGTATACGCCTCAGTATATAACATCGTCCTAGTGCCTATGGCTGTGAAGTGTTATACAGAGAATATTGATATTCCAGAAACAGCTTTGTACCGCTAATGTGAGTAAAAATAAATACATTACTTTCTTAATTTTGTCTCTTCATGTTAGTATTTCTCAAGATAATTAGTCCTTGTGGCTCCATCCGCTCTCCAAGGAACCTGAATCCAAGTAGTCTGATTTCGATTCAGTATGGCCTTCAACAAACGCTCCCCACCCAGTTAACTTGCTATTTTAATCCCCCACTACTTGAAGCTCCCCTTCAAACCATTATTTAAATAACAAGTAAATATTTAATAAAGGAACCCCCCCATTAGACATGTTTGATTGATTCAACTTTAATTGATTCAATTTAGCTACTCAGTCCCTTGGATAATGTGGCAATGGTGTTTACATTGTACACATGAACAGCAGCTGGATTAGCTTGAGTATCAGCTGGGTTAGCTTTACATTGGATATATAAACACTGACAACCTATTTTTGGTGCCATTCTATTAAGTAAGTCATATTCCTTGGCACTTAGCTTGAGGTGGGTAGCACAGATTTTCCAAACATAGCACATATTGCATCTGCAGTATCATCAAGGCTAATACTACAAGAAGCACAGCTGTCTTTTTCCTTGCATGGACTACCAACGATACTTTAAAGCCCAGCGCCCCCTAGCGCCCAAAGACCCAAATTCATTAATCGTTTAGCGCCCAGAACCCACAGCTCCCAACTTGAAAAATATATACTAGCATTAACTATTGCACAGCAAATTTATAGTACATTTCTTCTTTAAATAACGATTTAAAAAAAGCATTATATCTAAAGCTAGCAAATCACAGATGTTGCGGGCATACACAGAAGAATTCTAATACTCAAAATAATATATTCAATTTATGCCAGCAAATGCATGTATAGGCAAGGTGAATATGGCCAAGAGAGATCATTATCAATTACAGGAGGGGAGACTTGGCTTCTGTCGGCAAACGCATTTCACAAAGAGGCAATTTGCGTTTTACAAATATTCGAGATATGTCATTCAGTGTTGGCTCCTGACAAATTAAAATGCTTTTATTACATACATGCGGGCTTTGGCCTCGCTTGGCCCCGCTTGGGCTTATTATGCAATACACAATATTTTTATTAAGTGAAAAACAATGTCTCAGGAAATCACCATAAAATTTAATAGCTCCAGTTAAAAGATTTCGTGACTTTTTTATTCAAGAAAATCAGTTGCCCAGCGCCCAAGAACCCAAACAAATATAGATCATATCAAGTTACGAGAGGGGAAATTTGACTTCTGTCGGCAAACGCATTTCGCAGAGACCTATCAAGTTACAGGAAAGATCAACTTTGGGTGTTACAAATATTCAAAATATTTCATTCAGTGTTGGGTCACATTGACATATTATTAAATAGACACCAGATCGCATGGGATTTTGCGAGTTCGCGAGTTCCTTGCGCTTTTTCTTTTTTGCCTCCAGTAAACACGTTAATTTTGATGTTTGATTTCATTGAGATTTTGAGAATTGTTATTTCATGTTGCAAGAAAAGACTTGGCGACAAGCTGAATTTGCCTTTACACAGGTATGTTATTTTTATAAGATGCTTCTTTCTGATATTATTTTATATGGAGAGATTTTAAGGGAATTTTCACCAGGTTGGAATTGTCTAGAGTATCTTTCCTTTGGGGGGGGGGGGGTTCCATGAGAGAAAGTCTATCGGAAAAATTTTATCCGGCATCAACTTTATGATAGGAATGGGGTATTTGCGGGAAAACTTTTCCACAGAGAAGGGTATTTTCTGCATGATTTAAAAATAAAAAGATATTCTTTCATATGAAAGTGCGCTACAAAAAAAAAATTTATTTGAAATTGACCGCAAGAATTTTTCTTGCTGGAGTGGGGGACTATTTAACATGAGAAGAACTTTCCGTGGAGGGGGAGCCGGATTTCCCACCATTATTTCGTAACAATCAGAAATCAAATAAAAAAACATTTTTTTTCCATCTTTTTTAAATCCAAGTAATGGATTGGATTTAAAAAAGAAACTGAGTTTCTTTTTTAAACTTTAAATTCAGTATATAAAAAATTTTCTCTGACAGGGAATCGAACCCGTATCTCCCGCTTGACAGTCAGGAACAGTGACTAATGTACCAACGAGACACTTACGGACATATTATTTTAGCCTCCATTATCTATTTTTGACGCAAGCAAATCCCCACAAAACTTGATATTTTGTTTTTGGAAAATATTGAAGGAAGGATCGGAATGAGCTGAAATTTTGAGGATAAGCTCCCAGGCCCAAAGTCTAAAGCTCTTTTTTGATCATGGGTGCTTGGACTCTGGAAGCTGAGGAGCTAAAGTATCAAAGCTTTGATCCTGGAAGCTAGATCCGGTTTCAGCAAAGGTTTATATTTACCTTTGAATCTGGTGCCCAAGTAAAAAATCAAATTATATTGACAATAAATTGATTATTTGAATACTTATTTGGCTGAAAATATAAGTATGAATTATTTTTCACTTAATAAAAACACTGTATAGGGCATCATAAGCCCAAGCAAGGCCAACGCCCGCATGCACGTAATACAAGCATTTTTAATTTATCAGAACCCAAAAATGAATGACATATTTGAAATATTTCTGAACGCCCAGAAAGAACCCAAAGTTGATCTCTCCTGTAACTTGATATGTCTCTGTGAAATGTGTTTGCCGACAGAAGCCAAATTTCCCCTCTTGTAACTTGATATGATCTCTCTTTGTCAAGTACCCTTTGCCGACACATTGCTTTGCTGACTCCAATCTTTGTGACTAGTAGAATTCTTTTATGCATGCCAGCACCATCTGTGATAAGTTAGGATAATTTTTTAAATCGCTATTTAAAGAAGAAAGAAGAATTTGCTGTACCAAAGATAAAATAACTTAATATTTGGCTTTATGAATTGATACTTGGGTGTGCTTGTATTTATCTTTCAAGTTGGGAGCTGTGGGTCCTATGGTTTCTTGGGCGCTAAAGTAAATGTTTTGGGTTCTTGGGAGCTGGGCTTTAAAGTATCATTGGTGCATGGACTTGCTTAAATTCCTTAACTGCTTTTGGGTGACATGATGGCTTGGTTTGCTTTTTTGTGGCTTCTGAAATTCTAATATATCAGAAAAAAAATCTGATATTGGCAAAAATAACAAGTATTGACAGCTATATAGGCCTACTGGTAGCAATACATGACAGAAGAAAGCTGATTCCTGGGGAGTTAAAATAAGAATCTCTCTTCAAAGTTCAAACCAATTGAGGAAAACACTAAGGTAAATCATTTAATTTAAAACTTAGGGGTAGCCTAATTTTAAATCAGTGAGTACATGTAAAATATTTAGAATTTTTTTGTCTCATAATTAAGGGCTATAATCTAGAGTTCAATTTTCACACAACCACATTGGTTTGTTTAAACTTTTTTTCAACATATAATCTTGGACAGAAGTTACCATTGCAGCCTAGCCCATTTGAACAGAATAATTCCATAGCCTAGTATAAAGGGTTCTCATATTAGCCTAGTTTTGTCCATGATCAACTCTGTCTGGGATTTAGGTACTTGTTCTAATTCTAAGATCCATGTTTAAAACTGAGCAGTATTTTCAAGATTAGGCTAAAGATTAAAAATTGTGTCTGATTAAAAGTTTTTGTTTAAACTTTTTTTCAACATATAATCTTGGACAGAAGTTACCATTGCAGCCTAGCCCATTTGAACAGAATAATTCCATAGCCTAGTATAAAGGGTTCTCATATTAGCCTAGTTTTGTCCATGATCAACTCTGTCTGGGATTTAGGTACTTGTTCTAATTCTAAGATCCATGTTTAAAACTGAGCAGTATTTTCAAGATTAGGCTAAAGATTAAAAATTGTGTCTGATTAGACTTTACTTTTATATCTAAAACAGTTAGCATAGTATAGAGCTAAAGCACTTCAGAGCTAAAGTTATGTACATTTCTGTATATAACTTATGCATGCCTAGTCAGTGAGTTACACATATTTTTAAGTAGTAGGCTAAACATGTCAGTGAGTTATATAGTTCTTTATATAACTTATATAAGTCTAATCAGTGAGTTACACATATTTATAAGTAGTAGGTTAAATATGTCACTGAGTTATATATTGCTGTATATAACTTATATAGGCTTAGTCAGTGAGTTATGTATCTTTATAAGTAGGCCTAGTAGGTTAAATATGTCACTGAGTTATGGCCTTTGCAAAACCAAAGTGATCCGTTTATCTGGCCTCCCCCAGGCCATTCAGCATGTCCCCAGGTGGTGATAGGGGAATGCTCTACAGATATGTGGGGTACCTCCATAGGAGGCACAGACCAAGGGGGGACCTTGTCCCTGGGGGTCCAAAATAGAAACTGGGGCACCCTTGCCCGGGGCCATAGATACAGGTAGAGGAAGAAGAAGGCCCCTCAAATGTACACTCAAAAGGGCCCACTGGTTTGTCCACAAGTTCCATGAGTTGCAAACCTTCGCCCAGTAATGGGTTAAATTGCATGGTGATGCAGAACACCATTGTGGGAGGATCCTCTATAGGAGGATAACTTTGGCAGGGTGTAAGATCCAGATCTATGGACAACAGCCTCTGCAAAGGGCTGCCTCGACCTTTTTGGGGTACCTGCAAGACTGGGGACCTTGCAGTCAACTCTATTCCCACCTGAGGAGTGGCGCCCCTCGAGGAAATTATAGCCTAGTAAACGACACAGCATTCGCACGGGATTCTGACTAATGGACAATTCTTCTGGGATTGGTATGTTTTGATGGACGTCTTTGGGCTGAAAAACCTCTTCCTAGCTAATTTATCTATTACGGGTTGCCTCCCCGTAGTAGAATAATATTTTTAGGCATGAATATGAAATGAATTCGAGATAATAGGCTTGAGACTCTATGTGCATGATTTCCATTCTTGTTGATAGAAGAGCATCGCCAACTGCAGAAAACCATGTTGTGACCAATATTGGCTCAGGATTACATACAACCTCCACTCATGGAGGCCCCAGGGACTTCTTGCTGTCTGGTTCTAAGCCAGCTTAAGCACTTCAGTGTAGACTTGAGAAGATATGTGATCCCCGTCCTGCACTGGTATCCAGGATCATTGCTTTTCCTGAGGCAAAAATAATTTCAATGATTTAAAGAACATGAAAATTGGAACTTGGAATGTTACGACATTAAAAATGACTATTGTATCAACATTTTGACTGACAAATCCAGACAATTTAAACTGGACTTATTGGGAGTTTCAGAGACTGATATCCCAGGGATAGGAACTATTAAGCTATGTGATATAATATTAATTCACTTAGGCACGACGGATAGGACACATAGATAAAGAATAGGGCTCATGATGAATAAGGAAGCTGCTAAGTCTTGTTTGGGCTGGTAAGGTATTGATAATAGAATGGTAGTCGCTCATTTTATAATTAGAAAGCTCAGGGTATCAGTTACAGTAGTATATACCCCTGTAGAACCAACTGACAGAGATATTAGTGACTCAGATGAACTTTATTTACAGTTACAGGAGCAAATAGACAGGGTCCCAGGTAGAAACATGATGTTTTTAATGGGAGATTTTAATGCCCAAGTTGGTAGAAACAGGGATAGATGGTATCCCAGCCTAGGTAAATTTGGTGTAGGAAAAGAAAACAGTTATGGATGCAGACTTTTGCAATTTTGTAGGTATAATAATCTAGTTATAACCAATATAGTGTTTGGTCATAAAATGGCTCATAAGTTAACATGGTATTCATGTGATGGCAAGACAGCAAACCTTATTGATTATGTTATAGTAAACCAAAGACTGGCAGGATCAATACAAGATAGTATATAGGGTAGGGTATATAGGAGTGCTGTTATTGATGTTAAAAGTAAAAATCACCATCTAGTAGTGTCAAGGGTTAATTTAAAGCTGAAATATCGGAAGGGTAATTACCTCCCGGGAAGTTATGATGTTAGTAGACTCCAGGATGAGAATTTGAGAGAAACTTTCCAGGAACAGTTGAATACTAAACTTGAGAGTTTAAAATTTGATAATGTGGAAGATGGTTGGAATAATTCTAGAAAAATAATTTGTGAAATTGCTGAAGGTGTATTAGGAAAAAAAGTTAGAACTGCAGCTAAAAATATTAGTGTAAAAGCCTTATTTTTAATAGAAAGGAGAAAGGACTTGTACAAGAATTATCTGAGTGATAGATTGCATGAAAACAAAAGAAATGTAAAGAAAGTGGAGAAAGCATTGAAATATGAACTAAGGAGGTGTGAAGTGGAGGCCATGGATAAAATTGCTGAGGATTTAGAAGATGCAGCTAGATGGCATAATAGTAAAATATTGTACTGGCACGTTAACAAATTGAGAGGTAGTAGTCAATCTGGACTTGTCCCAGTTAAAGATAGGAATGGGGTGGCAATTAGCGATAAGGAAAAAGCTAAAGCGAGATGGGCCAAATATTTTGAGAACTTGCTTAACTGAGATAGAGTTGCAGGAAAAAATATAGAGGAAAATGAAAAAGTTTGTGATACCTTGGATGTGAAGGAAGATTTGTTTTGTGAGGAGGAATTACCAACAGTACTAAAAGGATTAAAGAATAATAAGGCTCCAGGTGCTGAATGGGTGGTAAATGAGTTTCTTAAATATGGTGGCTCTGTGGTTAGAAATAAGCTACTGAAGATTATGAATATTATTTTTGAAAAGAGGAAGGTGTATTACGACTTTAGGACAAACTTAATTAAGCCACTACATAAGAAAGGTGATAAAAGTGAGTGTGGTAATTATCAAGGCATTAGTCTGGTCTCTGTAGGTAGCAAATTACTTAGTAATATGATATTTTTTAGACTGAGAGATGCCGTAGACAAAGTTTTAAGAGAAGAGCAGTGCGGTTTTAGAAAAGGTAGAGGATGTGTTGACCAAATTTTCACTCTTAGGCTAATAATTGAGAAGTGCCTAAGTTTTCAAACACCTTTTGTCCTCAGTTTTATAGATTATGAGCAAGCGTTCGATTCTGTTGATAGAGGAGCTTTAGTAAAGGTTTTATCCTTATATGGTATACCAGACAAATACATTAAAGTGATTAGTGCTATGTACAAGAATAACGCTGCTGCAGTTAAGGTAGGAAATGAGGTTAGCAGCTGGTTTTGTGTCTATTGTATCAACAAATGACTATTGTATCAACATTTGACTGACAAATTCAGACAATTCGAACTGGATTCATTAGGAGTTTCAGAAATTCATATCCCAGGGGTAGGAATTATTAAATTAGAGGATATAGAATTTGTTTACTCAGGCAGGAAGGATGGAGTACATAGACAGGGAGTAGGGCTGATAATGAATAAGGAAGCTAGTAAGTCTTGTTTAGGCTGCGAAGGTCTTATCAATAGAATACTTATTGCTCATTTTATGACTAAAAAGTTCAGGGTATCAGTTATAGTAATATATGCCCCTGTTGAACCAACTGACAGAGATACTAGGGACTCAGATGAATTTTACTTACAGTTACAGGAGCAAATAGACAAGGTCCCAGGTAGAAATATAATGTTATTGCTGGGATATTTTAACGCCCAAGTTGGTAGAAATAGGGATAGATGGTATCCCAGCCTAGGTAAATTTGGCGTAGGAAAAGAAAACAGTTATGGCTACAGACTTTTGCAATTTTGTAGGTATAAAAATCTAGTTATAACCAATATAGTGTTTGGTCATAAAATGGCTCATAAGTTAACATGGTATTCACGTGATGGCAAGACAGCAAACCTTATTGATTATGTTATAGTAAACCAAAGACTGGCAGGATCAATACAAGATAGTATATAGGGTAGGGTATATAGGAGTGCTGTTATTGATGTTACAAGTAAAGATCACCATCTAGTAGTGTCAAGGGTTGATTTAAAGCTGAAATATTGGAAGGGTAACTACCTCCCGGGAAGTTATGATGTTGGTAGACTCCAGGATGAGAATTTGAGAGACACTTTCCAGGATCAGTTGAACACTATACTTGAGAGTTTAAAATTTGATAATGTGAAAGATGGTTTGAATAATTCTAGAAAAATAATTTGTGAAGTTGCTGAAGGTGTTTTAGGAAAGAAAGTTAGAACTGCAGCTAAGAATATTAGTGTAAAAGCTTTATTTTTAATAGAAAGGAGAAAGGACTTGTACAAGAATTATCTGAGTGATAGATTGCATGAAAACAAAAGAAATGTAAAGAAAGTGGAGAAAGCATTGAAATATGAACTAAGGAGGTGTGAAGTGGAGGCCATGGATAAAATTGCTGAGGATTTAGAAGATGCAGCTAGACGGCATAATAGTAAAATATTGTACTGGCACGTTAATAAATTGAGAGGTAGTTGTCAATCTGGACTTGTCCCAGTTAAAGATAGGAATGGGGTGGCAATTAGTGATAAGGAAAAAGCTATAGCGAGATGGGCCGAATATTTTGAGAACTTGCTTAACCGAGATAGAGTTGCAGGAAAAAATATAGAGGAAAATGAAAAAGTTTGTGATACCTTGGATGTGAAGGAAGATTTGTTTTGTGAGGAGGAATTAGCAACAGTACTAAAAGGATTAAAAAATAATAAGGCTCCAGATACTGATTGGGTGGTAAATGAGTTTCTTAAATATGGTTGCTCTGAGGTTAGAAATAACTTACTGAAGATTATGAATATTATTTTTTAAAAATGGGACGTACCTAACGGTTTTACGAAAACCCTAATTAAGTCACTTAATAAGAAAGGTGATAAAAGTGAATGCGGTAATTATCGAGGCATTAGTCTGGTTTCTGTAGGTAGCATATTACTTAGTAGTATGATACTTTTTAGACTGAGAGATACCGTAGACAAAGTTTTAAGAGAAGAGCAGTGCGGTTTTAGAAAAGGTAGAGGATGTGTTCACCAAATTTTCACTCTTAGGTTAATAATGGAGAATTGCCTGAGTTTTCAAACACCATTGGTCCTCAGTTTTATAGATTATGAGCAAGTGTTTGATTTTGTTGATAGAGGAGCTTAAGTAAAGGTTTTATCCTTGTATGGTATACCAGACAAATACATTAAAGTGATTAGTGCTATGTACGAGAATAACACTGCTGCGGTAAAGTAGGAAATGAAGTTAGCAGCTGGTTTTGCATTAAATCAGGAGTTAAGCAGGGTTATGTTCTGTCCCCCTTTAAAGTGATTATTTGATGGACTTTGTCTTAAGAAGCACAGGAAAGGTAATGTGAGACTACTGAATGCAATGGGGAGCAAAAAGTCTCCTGGACTTAGATTATTCTGATGATTTAAGCATCCTAGATGAAAGTGTGAGCAAAATGAATGAAGTTTTAGAGGTTTTGCGAGTTCAGGGTGCTAGAATTGGTTTGAAAATTAATGTTAAGAAGGCTAAGTCGCTAGGGCTAGAAATTAGTGAAGATGAAAAGATGATGTTTGGTAAGGGAAAGATCAGGTGGTCAGCTTCACTTATCCTTGTATCATTATTAATTAAGACGATGGGAGCAGTGAAGATGTTAAATGTAGAATAGCCAAGGCTCAGGGTGTTTTTCCATAGTTAAAAAAAGTCTGGAAGAATAGGAAGATAAGTCTGCAAACCAAGATTAGAATATTAGAAGCTACAGTTATGACAGTGGTCAAATATGGCTCTGAAGCATGCATGCTCTGAAAAGCAGATGAAGATTTGCTAGATGTTTTCCAGAGAAATCGCTTAAGGATTGTTCTGGGTACCTGGCTGACTGACCGTATTTCAAACAATAGGCTATATGAAAAATGTGGTTCAATACCGCTTTCTAGGTCTATAATGAAAGAAAAGTTGAGGTGGTTAGGGCATGTGGTGCGGATGAAGGATGACATATTGCCAAAGATTGTTCTTCTTGGCCAACCATGTAGGGCCAAACGGAAAGCAGGTCATCCCCGTCTGGGGGGAGGACGTCATAAAGAAAGATTTAAAGGAAATGGGAACTTCGTGGGCGGGTGTAAAAAGGGAGGCTTTGAATAGATTGGGGTGGAGGAGGAGCGTGCATAGCTGTGTTGGCCTCAGGCGGCTTGGTGCTGTGATGAGTTGTTAGTAGTAGTACTAGTAATAATAATTATTTATGCAACAGAAATACATAAAGTGAGGTGTATGTCTATGCATCTGGGGAGAGGGTAGGGTTAAAATGATGTAATCTACCTTTAAGAATGATATAAGTAGTCTTTGTAGTTCTAATTGTTTTAAAGTAGTTTTCATTTTTAGAGTTTGAAACTGCATGTAGGACTTCCTTCAAATGTTGCCCAGGTGTTAATAACTTTGACAAGTAGCTTATTTGAAATCAGGATTACTCTGTATGAAGATTCCTCCTGAGAATACACTATAGTAACAAAAGAGTAGTACCATTCAATTCCCCCCTAAATACTTCAAACATAATCTCCCCTAAAATAACAATTTTATCTCCCATTTCATTTGTGAGGCCAGGTATAGCCTTAGTCTAGATATAAAACCCCACAAGAAAATACTATTATAACACATTTCTTACTTCAAAATGTGGATGAAATTTCTATTTCTCAAATTTTGTGGGTTCCTCAGCTTTGGAACTCAAATTACGATATTTTCCAAAGGAACAGGGGAAAGTTGTCCCTTGGGTTCCATGGGAACTCAAGGAACAATATTTTCCTCAGTTTATAAATAGTCCACTAGTATTTCTGGCCCCAGTAGGAGGGAGAATGTTGTACCATTGCCATGAGTGTTATGTAATCCTGCATGAAGATTCCTTCTGAAAAGGGAACATTATAATTATAAAGATGTAATATCATTATCTTCCCTATTCAACAATCTCCAACTATAATGACTGCTACTGTGACATTTGCCTTGTCCTTTCTGATGGGGCCACATGTAGGCAGAATCACCAAGCATGGAAAGAAGATTTTAATTGTACCACTTGTGCTATTACAGTAATGTCTTTTTAGGAAAAATCTTAGTGCAGGGTTACCAGAATCACCTGTAAAAGGTGTGTAAGTGGTATATTCATCTTTTTGTGACAAACATTGAAGATTTTTAATTACTACAATAGCCAAAAGCTAAACTAAAACCATTTGATGTGCCTTTTAATGCTGCTTCTAAATATATTGAATCAAGGCCTAAAGTATAATAGGTACATGTTTTCAAGCTATTGTCTCTACTCCTTCCCTATTTATGAGGGTTTAAAAAATTTATATAGATGACAAATCTAGGCCCATGCCTGTTTTCTCATTAAAAAAATTCCTTTGTTTTGGCTTCAGTATTTGTTATTCTAGGTTTTGAAAACACCATTTTAGTGAATTGAGTAGGACTTAAAGCCATACTAAGATTTTTTTTTCCATGTAAACATATCGTTTTCTAATTCCCTGATACCTATTAATTAAGATTCAGTAAAGTTATGAGGCTTAAAACACTATGGAAATCATTTGTGGGGGAGATTTGTCCGAAAGTTTTACTTTTACAACACAAAAGTTTATTCAAGTTTATCAGAGGTTATTAGCCTTTGGAGGGGGAAGGGATGGAGCTTTATTACATCAGCCCTTCTAGTGTAGAGCCATCCACATCCATTTTCCTATTGAAATCTATGACCTTGTTAGGATTCTTAGTGGGAGAAGGAGATCAAGTACATAGCCTTGCCATTTTAAAGACCAGACCTTTTTAATTTTTTATTTAAAAATAGAAAAACACCTGAAAAAATTAAATTTAGTTTTGATTTTTGATAGGTTCTTCATACTTGACACGTGGTTTTATGGTTATTAGCAAGTGATTTATAATATTGTCATGAGTTGTTTAAATGAAAACAGTACTGCCAATGGAAGTAATGTCAACAGCCTTATAGGCCAGGGCTTACCAAACATAAAGGAGAAGAAATCCCTTCAGATACAGTTAAGCTTATATCTAGTGACAAAAAAGAATTTAAGATAGAACAGAAGATTGCTTACAAGGCCACTGCACTCAAAAATATGTTGGAAACTCCAAATGGATCTATGAATGAAGTGACATTGAAAAACATTCCTGAATATTATTTGAAAATAGTTTGTGAGTTTCTAAATAAAAAAGAGGTGGAATGGTTCAATGAAGAGTTGCTTGCAAAGCAACTTTCTAAAGAATTTTACACTTTTGTCAATGAAATTGATGCTAGCATTCTTAAAGCAGAAGACTCAACTGAAGAACACCAGAAAAATCCAACCACATTGTACGTCAAGGTTATTTCTTGGGATGGAAAAGAGTTCAAAATACAGCACAAGGTCACCTACAGAAGTATTACACTCAAAAATATGCTGGATGTTCAAAATGGAACAACTGATGTGGTTAAACTTGATGACATTCGATGTGGATATTTAGATATTGTCCTTAGGTATTTAGAGTTCAAACTTGAAAATTCAGATGGAGGAAATGAATTTGACTCAATAAATTCCTTTAAAAAAGAATTGGATGATCTAATTATAAAACATATGATAGAATTACTTATGATTGCTAATTTCCTAGACTGTTAAGTATTGTATTCAACCCATTAGTGCCCAAGGCTTCCATTTAGGAATGTCTCAGCTTAATTTTTTTGCCCTTGAATGTAACAGCTCGGGCAAGTTATAAACTTTCTATAGAAATCTAAGGCTAAGCAGCAGTTAAATTATTGAGTATGGAAACATTGAGTAGCTTAAATCAGTGTTTTTATGTAATAAACAAAAGTTGTTCGTTGATGCCTTTTTAAAGTAGAATGGCTCCTTTATTGCTGTTAGATTTTTACTTTTTGTGCAATTTTGTGCATTGGTTATTAATAAATAACCTGACTAAATTGTCAAGATATTTTGTGAAACATGTTTTCTATTGACATTTTTTGCTCTTCTTGCAGATGGAAGAAGGATCAGGCAGAGCCCGAGGAAGAGCTAGAGGTCGTGCTCGACCGCAGGAACCAGCTCCAGCTGGACGACCTGTGGGGGCTAGACCCCCAGAGCCAAGTATTGGAAGGGGTGCAGCACCAATGCATTCACAGCAAGCACCTGGAACAGTGCCAACAAGAGCGCCAGAGCAAGTAACAGGTCAAATGGCAGCATTGGCTTTAGGTAGGGGTTACAATTTGTTGGCCTAGAAAAAAGTTGTGTTCATAGATAATTCACAGTTTACGGAAAAACTTGTAAAAACCATGTCCAAAAAAAATATCTGGAAAAAAACAAAACATCATAGCAAAAAAAAGACTAATTTAGTCTTTCACTGTCCATGAAATCCGTAATATTAATTTTAGTTTAATATTCATGTTAAATGTTTGATATTAGTATGCAATTTTAATTCTTCCAAAACAGTAAACAGATGGTTTTTTGAATTTTGCAAATTTAGAATATCAGAGTCAGTTTAGGGATAGTTGGATATAGTTAGAGAGTCAGATAGAGATATTTAGTCAGTTTACTAGGACGAATATTGTAGGTATATGTTAAATAAACTGCAAAGCAATAATATTTGTTTGTTTTGAGTTTCATCTTTGCTCTGTATTTCCACAAACTTCACTTAGCACCCTTCTTGAAATTTCCATAAAAAATCTGGAGTTTAGTCTTAGAAAGAGTTCAAGGGGTATATTATCTTTGGTATCTTTGGGAAATTGATGGTAAAAAGTACCGCTGTTTATGAAATGCTACCCTTTATGAAATATATATAGGGATTTTAGAAAGCTGAAAGACAGTAAACGAATTTTAGACATTGTAGTTTACATAATTTACAAAAATTCTTGTAATCAGTATTGACATTTTTCTCTGCATTGCAGCAAAAAATTTTGGCTTCCTATAAGAAAGTAGGCTTTGACTATTTTTTGTTTCTTGGACTTAAACGTTTTAGAAGAACTCGAATTATTTGGCAGAAAAAATGTAAAAGAACAAAAAGCCACCCAAAAAAGTCAAGATTTGACTATTGCAAGCTACAACTTCAGGTCTTAATTCGTGAGCTTGAAAGTGAAGTCCCAAGAAGATATAAACCTTGAGTATCCTTCTGCTATTGAATAAAATTTTATCCTAAATGACTATGGCTGTAGTGAACAAGGGACGAAAACGAAGAGACAATTGTGAGCCCCAAATGTACATGCATTTTGAGGGCTTCAGTCTCTTTTGGAATCCCCACAAGTTTTCTTTTCGTAATAAAGTTTTACTATAAGATAAATTGAAGTATTAATCACCATTTCTGAATCAGCTTCAAAAGCCAATTTTTCTCGATTGACATTTTTTTCAAAACTTGTTTTTGTACTTTCAGTCACTAGGGTTGTGTTGCTCTTTACTAGGTTGATAAATTGGCTGAGAGGGGTGGGACCAAAAAGGAATTACACAGACTTCTGGCCATTGGTTTTGGACCACATAGATTTGTACTTGGTACGATATGGCACTTTATGATGGACTTACCAAGACAAACAAAGAGAACATAGATACAATATAGGACTTAAAAATGAGCCATTAAGCATCTACCTACGATATTGCAGTAGTCTGCCACTTCTGCTGGTCAGCCCACTGAAAATTGTCAAAAGGATGAGAGGGAGGATTGTAAAGGACGATGTTATCGAGTTGAATATAAAAAACACCTAGATTTAAAAATTAGCTTTTAAATAAGTCCTTAAACAGCTCTCTATGATGTTGCAATTGCCTGCTAATTCAGGTATCTCAGCTAACTGGTAGTCTGAAAGGTCAGCTGTGAGACTTTCGACATCTGTTTCAGTGAGTGATGAGTAAGTCGAATACATATTTGCAAAGATTGTGTTCGTTTCGGCTGACGATAGAAAAGTTCCATTGTCTTTTGTACCTTCAGATCACTGCTAAAAGTCTTACCAGATAGCCGCTTGACCTAAGAGTGCCATTTTCGGGGGCAGCTGTCAGAAGTGGCGATACTTTATCGCGAATGTATGCTTTCTGTACCGCGCTGTTAACTTTCACTGTGTGGTTTCGGAGTATCTTGGAAGCAACAGTTTGACCACTTGCGTGCAGCTTGTACCGCGTCATGATTAGGGCTTTAAATTCCTTTGTTATCCAAGGCTGGTCGCCGTCGCCTATCATAACTTTTTTGGGGGAAATGTTCATGATATTTTTGCAGGAATAAAAAAGTTAGTGACTCGACTTTGAGGTTGATATCTGTTAGTGAATAAATTTCGTCCAAGTTGAAGGTTCCTATTCATCAAACAGGCCATGGTAACGAACCAGTAAGAGTGACTCGTCTCAATAGTAACCGAAACTCCAAAAAATGCGAAATTTTAATATCAATAGATACATCAAAAGAATTAGATTTTTATGCTGATTTTAATTATTTAAGTTTCACCAAGTTTAATATTCCTGATCAAAAGTTACAAGCCTGAGAAAATTTGCCCTTTTTTTCGAAAAAGGGGAAAACACCCCCTAAAAGTCATATAATCTTAATGAAAATCACACGATCAGTTCCAGCGTATCAGAGAACCCTACTGTAGAGGGTTCAAGCTCCTATCTGCAAAAATGAGGAATCTGGTATTTTTTGCCAAAAGCAGGATCACGTATGCGTCTTTATTTGTTTGTTTTTTCTTTTTCTCTCGAAAGAACTCCTTATGCGACTCCTTAGTCATGGGTCGAGTTGTAGGCTTCTTCTTTAGTCTGGGAAAAGCCGTATTAGCTTGCCACAGAATGATGGAGTGATGGGAGCATTGTAGTGGATCGAGGGAACGGGGAGGGAGGTAAGTCAGAAAGGTTGGTAAGTATGAGATCCAGCGTACTGCCTCTGGTGGGTGGGAATTTTCAGAACTTGCTGCAGTCGAGCATGCTGGATACTCATTGTTTGTGAGTATGATTGGAACACCGGTAACTACGAACGCAGGAACAGCGTACTGACGGCGCACATTGTCAATAAACGTTTATAGATAATGTATACGTCATTCTTGTTCTTAGCAGTTTCAGGATAGTACACAACTGCGAATATAAGACACGGATTTTTATATTCTTTGTGGTTCGCTACAAGGGACTAAATTAGGCCCACTTTCTTTTCTTAATGTTTTTAATCATATTTTAGCAGCAGTTCGTGAGCGTTTTAAATTTGCTGGTGATTTAACTGTCTTGCCGCTGCCACTAAGCCCTCCGACTGCGGAACAGTCTGACTTGATGAGAATTTTTAATCACCTAAAGGCTGAATTAGGAAAGGTAAAACTGACGGTAAAGGGCTGGGCACACGTAGCTTATTTCGGGAACTGATTTCCAAATCAGCGCCGATTTGAGCTTGAAAATTTTTCTAGTTTTCGACGCCGATTTACAAAATCAGCGCTGATTTTCATCATCATCATCACAAAAAATAAGGATACAAATAAAGTCAGCCAGAGATGTCTGTGGTGAAAGACCCCGCTACTGAGCTGAGAACTAAGCTGAGATCAATCATGCACTTATTAATAAACTCCAGTTGACTATCTGTGTCCATGATTCTTTGTTTTGAAAATCTCTTGCAATCAATTTTTTTTTCGAAATTTTTTTTTTACTGCTATCGTTTGTCCACTGATGCTGAAATAAGTTCCCGAAATAAGCTACGTGTGCCCAGCCCTTAAGCGAAGCTAAGAGGTCCTATATGACTTTTTCCTTCCTAAAGGTCGACAACCATTCCTCTCATTTCCCTACTGCCGACAAAGAAAAATGTTAAAATACTTAGATTACTTTTGGACGAAGATTTAAGATGGGATTCGCACATTGGCTTTCTTGCTAAAAAAAAGGTCCATCACTTTTACATTTATTTTCCAACCTGAAAAGATTTGGTATGCCAACTGAGGTTTTAAAGTCTGTATACTGCAGCTACGTTATACCTTCTCTTGAGTATGCATGTCCAGCTTGGCATCCGGGTTTGATGAAAGATCAATCAGATAGAATTGAGATGATACAAACAAGAGCTGTAAAAATGATACCTGGACATATCTACTCAATATATGATGATGCACGGAAACAACAACTTGAAGTCATTTGATAGTCGTAGACTTGAGTTGACATCGATTTGGACTAAATTGTTTGAATTCCTCATCTCATCGTGGTCTACTACCCGATTTTGAGAGCCTCCTACTGAAGGACCAGTCACTAGACTCCAACAAATAAAAAATAATTGTCCATCGTTATTGACTTACCTAGCTTATTGTAGCAAGAGACATATCATGTGAACCTTATTTTACTTAAAATTTTAATAGTGCAATCTTGACAAATATTTACTGTTTGATGCAGTTAATTTTAGATCTTTGCCTGAGAGTCTTTTTGGATGTACCAACCATTTATATTTTTATTCTTCGGATATATTCTGTATAAACGTTCACTATTTTAAGTGTGAAAATTGATTCTTGACTTATATTAATAATATTAATTTTATATTAATTTTTTTATTGACTCATTTTAATTTATTGACCTTGAAGCAGCACTTACTGCCATAATTTTTTGTGTTGCTATTTATTTGTTATTTTTATTTGTTTTTTGATACCTTGTTTTGGGTCTTGGTATGCTCATGTTAGCTCCAACTATTGTAGTGAATAACATATATTCTTTTCTGTATCACTTCATGACAGTGTCTGTAGGTTGGCTTAACAGCTTGCACTGTATATCTTGCCGAATGTACATGCCAACACCTCCACCGCGGCACTGCAAGCCGCGATCGTGTTTCTGAGGGAGGGGTGAGAGATCGTTATCAGAAATCATGTACACCACGTGCCCACTGTTTTGGGGAGTGTGCCTAACGTGGCGGAACTTTGCGGCACAATTGGCGTTGCAAGATGTAAACCAGGCGGCTTGTAGTCAGTGGCCCCTCTTCGCAAAATATGATGATTTTTATAAAATTTAAGATGAATCGCTATAATTGTTTTACATTTCTTATGTTATCTATTGCGTGCCAAAACGCACTCTCTTCGGTAATCTGTCAAATTTGGCCTAGCAGTTACCCTTTGTTCTCTAAAACGAGCATCAAAATGCAAGGAATAAGGATTGGTTTCTTCTTTGATACCTTTTTATTTTTACCTCCATTTTTTTTATCCAACCTCTGCTTCTTCGAGGAATACCCACTCCCATTCCCCTAGCGATTTTAGGTTATTGAAGGTTTTTATTGAATCGAAAATATAAGTACTTTTGTTTTATCACGTTAAAATTAGACGGTGAATGTAATTGTTTCATTGTGTTATTTAGTCAGCCCTTCAAGTATGCAAAGTAAGTATATTAAGAGGCAAAAGAATATAAGGGTATTAGAGCATACTTCTAAATCTTTGTATAACAGAGTTTTTAGGATTAAAGAACTGCCTCAAAAAAAAAAAAAAAAAAAAAAAAAAAAAAAAAAAAAAAAAACAGCGTGAGGGTGGTGCATAAAGGAAAATAAATCTGTAGAATCAAATATTTAAATTTTGGGCACCAAAGGGTAAATTCTCTAAAAAGAGTATCAGAATTCTAGGAATAAGGGATGGTTTCTTCTTTGGTGCCCTTTTAAGCATACAAAGCTGGTGTATTAAGACGCAAAAGAATGGATTTTTTAAACCAGTGGCATATCTGGTTGCTTGTATGGCTTACAATTATGATCCTTTCGGAAGCAAACCTGACCAATAACTTTTTATTAATTTTGAAATTCTGTTGTAAAAAAAACCGTTCAACTCACTCTTAACTTCCCACTGTTTCGAATAAATTACTTAAAAATAACTATTTTTAACAAATAAAGAGAAATAAATATTTTTTCTCATCATGATATTTCAGGAAACATTTTGATTAAGTTCCTTCTATTACAAGAAGCATGATTTAAAAACCAGCAATGCATCATCTCTTGAGGTTTATTCACTATTGAATGATTGTGTTGTGAGGTTTATTGCCAGACACCTTAAAACACAGTAAGTACTCGCACAGTACCTAGCGCAAGTAGCTGTATAGTACCCAATACAAGTACTTACAAGTAATACAAGTAAATACTTGTATGCATACCTCGACGCCCAAGGACGTCTTGGTGTGCCTGGAAGTAGTATGCGTCTTTGATCCTGGTGAAGTTTGGTATATAGTTTTCGCAGTTGCGTATATTCCTCAAACGAGTTGATTACTTTAATAAATTTGGCTGGTTTCACAACCTTGAAGCGATAAAATTTAAAATAATAACTTTTCTTCCATGCAAATATTTGTCCTAGAAATTTTTCTAATGAAATTTATTCTACTAGAATTGGAATATTCTACTAGAGTTTTGGGACGATGACAGGTATTTTGTAGTTCATTGTGAAAAGTGCAATCCAAAGAAAAATTTGTCTTTCAACTATTGTAAGCACAGAGAAAACCAAACCTCGATGTGCTTCGCATAAGACGATCAGTATTACTTCTTTTTCATTATTCAGGCCCTAATGGAAATGGGAACGGAAATGGCCAGCCGGAAGCATCTGCAGGTCGTGGAACGACCAGAGGAAGGTACTCTCGATTTGAGGGAGGAGACCGCCCAATTACCATCACAAAACCGAAAGATACGAAGAAACAAGGTATATCTTCTATTTAAGTGGCCTTGCGAGGCAATAATTTGTTTTTTGGTCCCGTAGCTTTTCTTGAGTGTTTAAACTAGTTTTTCTGTTTTCTAGACTCCCCCCCCCTTTCAAACGCACTCTGTGAAAGTACATAAAATAGGTACTTTTATAAATAAAAACAAAACATTTTCAGGCTATGTAAAAGGTTTTGCATCAGTAAAAATATCTTAAATCTTTTTATTATTGGATAGATAGTTGGCACTGGGTACTGACAATGAAAGACTATTTTATCAGTAAGATGTTTCTAGCTTGTACACTTATCTGTGCTCAGGAGGCTCATGACTTGTTTTTCTTTGCTTCCTCCTTTAAATGACTTCTAAGTCTTACTCATGGGTTGTTTCTAATGCTCAGATTTGTTGATGTGAGTTTACCTCATGCAAGTTAAGAGTACGTTGGAAGAAGAAGAAGAAGAATAGAATTTTATTCTAAAAATTTCTTTCGCAGCATGATTGCCGAATTTGAATTTTACGTCCAAAAAAAAAACACTATATATATCTCAGAAGCACTATATATATATATATATATATATATATATATATATATATATATATATATATATATATATATATATATATATATATATATATATATATATATATATATATATATATATATATATATATATATCAAAAGAACGTGACGTTCACGTCAAACATAATTTATTGTAAAAAAAAAAAATACATGAAAACAGTCAACACTTAGTTAGAAAGTCTAAAAATAAATAAATAGGAAACAATAAAATCATTGAAAATACGTAAAAAATATGAGTCAAAGCTTAGTTAAAAAGTAAAAAAAAATAATAGATAACAATAAAATTAATGAAAAATTTTACTGGCTATTATATAGCTCAACAAAACTCGGAACAAAACTCTTTCGATATCTTTCATGTTTAGCGGGGATGGGAGTCAGTTTGGGGATTTTTTGGTACTTTATACGGGATGGTCTGTTTCGGGCGGGAAGGTAGGGTTCGGGGATGATGATTTTACTGGCAAATTTTAGTAGGTTTATCTGAGGAACATACCTTGATGGTAACCTCTGGGAAACAATTTTGGTAATTTGTCATTAATTTTGTTTGAAACAAACTAACCTTTGAATTATGATTTACACACGACACATCATCCCATCTCTCAGACGTAATCCAAGATCCAAAATCAAAAAGACATTGACTTGTTATTGGCCGGTACGAAAATTCAGAAGCTGAGTAATTTGTTTTTAAAACTAGCAATGGTTTCAGATCTAGCATGAAATGATAGCTACCACCGCGGGGGGGGGGGGAAGGGTAGTTGGAATATTGTAGGTTTTAAGGTTGGTGCAAATAACATCCAAACTGGTACCACCTTATGTAGTAGGGACATCAACAATTTGCTTAAGCTTCTGATCATTGCACAGATAATTAAGACTTAGTTCGTTCGCGTCTCCTGCTATGAGGATGCTGGCATTTGGATACTCAGTCGTCACAAAGTCGAGACTTGCTTGTAGCCTGTCATGTTTTTTTACGACGAGAACAAGCATTCTGTCCTGGTGAATAATAAAAAGAGCAAATTATTAGATTAGTGTAAGGCCGCGGTAGGCATTTGGGCTCTGTAGATATCCAAATGATTTCATCTCAATCGCATAGACCTGGTACATGGATAAGGGGAGGAGATAGGCAATCTTTAGCGAAAATCATTACTACTCTTCCTTTTTTCTCCAGTGGGTGGTCAACCGGGCGTAGCTTTATAAACTCCTGAAAACCAGTCATTTTAAGGAGATCTGGATTTTGTGTCTGGACTTCAGTAACTGGAATTATATAAATATGGTTCAATGTTGCTGTTGCTTGTAACTCAACTAACTTTTCAAAATTCAAATTTTCGGCGTTTGTAAGGAGGAAAACCGGGACATGATAACATTTTTTATCAAACTCTTTAACAACAGGTTTCTTCAAAAAAGCTTTGCTCTGAGACAACTTTGGCAGGGTGTAAGTATTAAAATAAATGCTGGGAGTGGAGAGAACATGCCCTAAAAGTGAAATATTATCATTCGGGGTATTGTAGGGAGGTTTGTCGTAAGGCTCAAACTCACCACCCTGATCCGAGAGACTACTAAACCGGTTTTGAAGAGGGAGGGAAGAGGTTCACTTTTAAAAGTTGGGGGTAAATTGAGAGAGCTGCGGGTAAAATCTTCTATTAAAGAGGGGAAACTATATCTTTTATCTGATTAATCACGGGTAATCAGTTAAGCGTTCACTGGTTTATGGTTGGACTTGAAGAATGAAGCTTTAACTGGGTGACGGGATGGAGCGGATAATTTTTGAGGCAGGCTATTTATTATAGGATAATTTTTGCATGTGGGAACTCTCAAACCAAGGTCACATCGGTAGGATAGCCAGGGGAATAAAGTGCAAGGGATGGGAGAAAGGTTTTTTGGTGATCCGGGAATAAGTCAAATTGGGAGTGTTCTTTATATGGTTGGATGGGAAGGCAAGATGATGCTGGGAGAGGGAAGTACGGTGGAGGGTTTCTGAGAGGGGAGGGGTCGGATTTGTTTTGGCAAATAACGGGTGGAGTCCAGAACCAGTCGGTAACTTCTTGGACGCACGGAGAAGAACGGAGTCGAAAGGAAGTGGATTTTTGGGTGTAATATGAGTGTGGGGGTTTGGGGATGAATACAGTGGGGGAAATCTGGGGATGAATACGGTGGGGGAACTCTGGGGAAAAGAGACGGCGTGGGGTACTCTCGAAAAGAAGTCAAGAGCTACTGGCTGGATATGAAAGGGGAAAACTGGTGCTTCTTGTGCCAGAGCCAGTTTCCATCGCGATTTCATTTTCGGTACATTCGTTAAAAACGATCACTAGGTTGATTTGAAATTTGAAAAATGGGCTCGCTGTGCGGAGGTTGAATATCAAAAATATCCATCCTGTTCATATTTATAAACCAAAATTATAGATTGGTATACAAATGTCAAACAACGCCACTGCGCGTAAATAAAATAGAATTCGAACAGCACCTCTCCGCACGCAAGTCAGATGGTAGTGAGGAATGAAATATATCAGTGCCTCTGCTTGAAAGTGGCTAGTTCCCCTGTTATAATTATGCCAGATTTAACTTACATCATGGTAACACATGGGAAAGGGAGTAAAGGGTTCATCTCCTCATTTTTAAAATCCCTCTTTTAACCTAGAGTCAAGACAAAATGTTTCTGTAAAACCCAAATGGCCTAGTTATCCTTCAGAAGTGTTTAAAAGCTAAAGTGTTTAAGAACTGTTCTGTTGAAAATTGTTGTTGTCATGGCTAAAAGTTGTATCTGGCATTTTCACGCTTGGTAGACGATTGCCAAGTTCGATTGTAAATTCGTTTGCCAAGTTGTTCTCGGAGGTAGGATCTTGGCATGAATCTCAGAAATATAAAAATTTTAAATGTAACTTTTAGGCGGGATGATGACAATATTAAAGTGAGAAATATACCTACTAATGTTGCTAGGGATGTGCTGAGCACAAAGAACAGCCAATAAATGAAAATTGGTATCACTATCATTGTGATACCATTGGTATGACTCGTAAAATGAGCTTGATTAAAATTGATGTGGTGAGATTTCATTTATGTCGTGAGTCATCGCTTGTCAGTGACTAGGAAAGGTAGACCAGGAGGTACAAAATAATCTTTGATTTGTAGACTTTGCAAGGTTGTATATAGTACCAAACTGAAGCCTATTACTCAACTACAGTCAAAAATTAAAAAAAAATAGTTAATTCTGGAATAAAGGTATATATTTCACCCAAAGTTAGTCTTTCTTATATTTGTGTATAGTTATGTAATAGTGGGATAGGTCCGAGATCACTTACCTTCCCATTTCCAGATAGTCACCGATAGCTCTGAGGCTATGATGAATTGCTGATCGCAAAATCAGCTTTTTGATTGTTACAATTTATTGTATTTTTTTTTCGAGACGCTCTGAACTTGAGATGGTAGTGTATTTCAATCGCCTCCCAAGAGGAATTTCAGAAATATGATTTTATTCCTGAAACCATCATTCTGTTACTGTTTCTTTGATGGTTTTTCAAAATTATTCGACGTTTTTTTTGCTTCTTTAAAACGTAGTTACTGTTACGTTTCATAATGCTCTATTTTATGTATGCACTGCATTGTTTATGTCACAGGTTACTACAACTTGTAATATCGGATTCAATAGCCTCAAATGCATTCGTTCACTGAGGCAGAATATGATATTACTTTGACATCTTAGAGGAAAATCTAAACTTGTCTTTAGCAAAAAAAAAGAAAATCATTTTTTTTTTTTAATGTATTAAAACCGTTGGAGAAAAGAACAATATCGTACATAACTACCCCGGTGAAATTGAACCTTAAGATAGAGCCCGCCACTTGTAAATATACTGCTAGTGTAATGTACAGACTGGGAGTTAGGTTTGGATCTGCTGATAAATAGTATATCCTCTGCTTATGCTACTATTGACGTACCTTGGGGGAGGGGGGGGGGGCTACCCGGTGCGCTCCACGTCCCCAAAATTTTCTCTGTCTCGTATAAAAGTTACAAAAATACATCTACTCTATGTAAAGTACATGTCCTTGTTTAAGGGAAGATGGTTTCTGTAACCTCCTCCTCCCCTACACCCCCCCCCCCCCCATTTTTTTATAGATTAGTTGGAATATAAAAATAAGATGAATGGGATATCCAAAAGTATCCTTGAAATCGATGTTTTGAATATCTTCGCTTTTTAGAAAATTGGCTAAGGTAATCATCAGTTGTACTACTGACAATTTAGACACCTCTCTAGAATCACTTATATAAAAAAAGTCCCAAGATTTGAAAAGATATTAAAAAATAAGCTGGATATAATTTCAAGGATAATAACAGATAAACATTCTTTTCCCAAAATCCCATGTTTAGGACTGAAATTGCAATACTTTCGTAAAATTTCCTAGTAGTTTTGGCCTGGGATACATTTGTTTCTTATCCAATTCATTACTTAAAGATGTCACTGAATTTGTAGGGAATGTACCGTTTGGTATTGTAAAGAGGGTTGCCAACTTGCACACTTTTAGTGTGAAATGCGCTCTTTTTTCAGTGGGGATGTGGAAGAGTGAAAATCACTCTTTTTGGATGTCAGTTTTCATTCTCTATAAACGTCAGTAGTTGGCATATTCATCAAAAGAGCATTTGACCCAAGAAACCAGGTTGCCATCTTGCACTTTCTCGCTTGCAATGAACTCTTTTGCCTAAGAGGCACACATTTTTTGACTAATAGGGGATGTACATATTTTTTGACCTGCACTCTTTTTAGAGCAAAAATCACTTTTGGCTTTGATTTGCACTCTTTTTAGACGTTTGACAGTTGGTAAACCTGATTGTAACCACACCCAAGTAAAACGGTACAAATGTTTTTGAGTTGACGAAAAAAGTTTTTATTGTGTATTACATGGCACGTTATTTTTGATGGCAAGATATGTGTTAAGGTCTAAATGAACCAAAGCTGGACTTTCTTCTCAAATGAAAATATTAGTTTTTGAAGACAGGCTGTACTGGAACGACAGATCTTGATATTTTTGTCTAATTCTTAGGCCTATTTGGTGGGCTTTTGAAACATTAACTGAAAATGTAAATACTGTTTCTACACAGGCGTCACCGTAGGATTTTTACATTTTCTTCATCAATCCCCTGCCCCCTCTTGGTTGGATATTTTTCATTTTCAATAGGTTTTTTATTTACGTGACTTTTTGTATTTTGGTGAGTTTGAAGTGTTTTTGTTTGTCTTTTAGGTGATTAATTAAAGAAAACTTTCGAAAAATAAGTTGTTCAAAGAAAAGTAAAGGCCCCTTTAAACTTAAGCTCAGCAGATACAAATACCTGTTAAAATGAAATTCAAAACGACCAGACATTACTATTAAAGAATAAATGAAACCCAAAACGAACAGAATTTAAATAAACAATCATATCAAAAACAATACAACAAGTAATAACATAAATAAATAAATAGATCTTAAAGCGATTAATGCTTAGATTTAATATTAATATCAAGCTTAAAACGAAAAAAAAATTTTTGCTATTGTAGTATAAATGAAACTTAAAACGAACAGAAATTAAATAAACAATCAATGCAAACAAACATACATTAGATACTAATGTAAAGGAATAAATAAATCTAAAACGAGTGAAACTTAAACTGAATATGCCAATCAAGCTTGAAACGAACAAAAATCACTACAAACAAGAGTTTGGGTATCACCTCCTTCTCTCACTGTAACAGTCTATAACCTACTACGTCATTGGCTCATCCATCCGATAAATCCAAAGGCGTGGAGGGTGGGACGGGTTAGTTGCCCTCCGATCTTTTTTTGCTCTGAGAAAATAAACTAGAACTTTTAGTTTCCATTCAAATGAGCCCTCTGAAGTTTATACAAGCATCCCTTTCATATACGGCTCCAGGACATAGCTTACAATGCCTACCTCCCGGGCCCTGGGGGGTTGTGTCGACACCGGAGTTTTTGTTATCTGACTTTTGAACTGTTTAAAAAAAATGGTTATCTCAAAATTTTTATCGAATGAGTTTGGGGAAAAAAGGGCGTGGGGGAGGGCTAGCGGCCTCCGATGTCTTTTGGCCCATAAAAATTGATCAATAATTGCCGATTTCTATTCAAATCAGTCCTGTCTAAGGTTTATACAATCATTCCTTCAATAAGAACAATATATGCCCCCAGGGCATAACTTGTAACTCCTGTCACTAGGCCCTGGAGGGACGTGTTGACACCAGAGTTTCTTATCAGACCTTAGAACCATTTTTAACAAACCGACTATTTAAAAAATTATATTAAACGAACTTGGGGAAAGAGTGGCGTGGGGGGAGGGTTGTCCTCTGATGTCTCTTGACTATTATAAACTGAAATTGAATTTTCAACTTCCAATCAAATGAGCCCTCTATAAAGTTTATACGATCATCCCTTCCACAACAGCTGTATATGCCCCCAGGCATATTTTACAACGCCTACTCCGGGCCCTGAAGGATTTTATCGACCCCGGAGTTTTCGTTATATGATCTTTGAACCATTTTGAAAAAAATGGCTCTCAAAGGTCTTATCGGATAGATTTGAGGAAAATAGAGCGTGGAGAGGGGAGACTAGTTGCCCTCCGATCTCTTTTGACTCTTAAAAGGTGAACGTTAACTTTCAATTTCCAATCATATGAACCCTCTCCGAAGTTATACGAACATCCATTCCATAAGAACTGTATATGCCCCCAGAGCATTACTTACAACGCCTGTCTCCGGCTCCTGGGGGGTTGTGAGTCCAGAGTTTTCATTATATGATCTTTGAACTATTTTAAAAAAATGGCTCTCTCAAAGTTCTTATCGGATGGGTTTGAGGAAAAAAGGGCATAGAGGGGCTGGGGTGGCTAGTTGCCCTCGGATATCTTTTGACTCTTTAAAAGTGACCTAGAACTTTCAATTTCCAATCAAATGAGCCCTCTCCGAAGTTTATACGAGCATACTTTCCATAACAATCAAATATGCCCCTAGTGCAATATTTACAACACCTGTCCCGGGCCCATGTGGATTGGGTCGACACAGAAAGTTTTCTTATCTGAGCTTAGAACTATTTTTAACGAAATGGCCCTACGTAAAGGAGTTTTTCTTATATGATCATTGAACTATTTTTAACAAAATGGCTACCTCAAATTTTTATCAGATGTATTTGGGGAAAAAGGGCTTGGGGGGTGGGCTAGTTGCCCTCTGATCACTTTTGACTCTTAAAAATGGCACTAGAAGACTCGATTTCCAATCGAATGAGCCCCCTTTGAAGTTTATACGGCGACCCCTTCTATATGAAGTGCCTCTGGGGAAAAAAATAAATGGAGTGTGGGGGGAGGCTAGCTGCCCTCCGATCACTTGACTCTTAAAAAGGGAATTAGAACTTTCAATTTCCAATCAAATGAGCTCTCTATGAAGTTTATACGGACATCCCTTACATAACAACCATATATGCCCCCAGGGCATAAATTGCATTGCCTACCCCCGGACCCTGGGGGGCTGTGTCGACACAGGAGTTTTTGTTATCTGAAATTTGAACTATTTTTAACAAAATGTCTTTTCTTAAAATTTTTATCTGATGCATTAAGGGCGTGGAGGGGGGGGGGCTTGTTGCCCTCCGATCTCTTTTGATTCTTAAAAAGTGAACGAGAACTTTCAATTTCCAATCAAATAAGCCCTCTCCGAAGTTTGTACGAGCATCCCTTCCATTAGAACTATATACACCCCCACAGCATTACTCACAACGCCTGCCTCCGGGCCCTGGGGGGCTGCGTCGACACATGAATTTTTCTGATCCGACTTTTGGACTATTTTTAATGAATTGGCTATTTTAAAAATTTCATCGGATCGGCTTGGGGAAAAAAGGGTATGGGGGGGGGGGCTAGTCGCCCTCGGATATCTTTTGACTTAAAAAACGGACTAGAACTTTCAATTCTCAATCAAATGAGTCCTCTGGCGTTTATACGGGCATCCCTTTCATAAGAACCATATACGCCCCCAGGACAATACTTATAACGCCTACCCCCCGGGCCCTGGGGGATTGTGTTGACACTGAAGTTTTTGTTATCTAATTTTTGAACAATTTTCAAAAAACTGGCTATCTCAAAATTTGTCGCGGATGAGTTGGGGGAAAAAAGGGCGTGTGGGGGGGGGGGCTAGTTGCCCTTAACTCTCTTAACTCTTAAAAAGTGAACTAGAAATTTCCATTTCCAATCAAATGAGCCCTCTATGAAGTTTATACGAACATCCCTTTCATAAGAACCATACATGTTTTTAGGGAATAACTTAGAACGCCTTCCCCTGGGTCCTGGGGGGGGGGGGGTGGTTGTATTGACACCGGAGCTTTTCTTATCCGACCTTTGAACTATTTTTAACAAAATGTCTATCTCAAAATTTTCATCAGATGGGTTTGGAAAAAGAAGGCGTGGTGCGGGGAGGGGGGGGGCTAGTTGCCCCTGGATCTCTTTTGGTTATTAAAAAGTGAGCTCGAACTTTCAATTTTCAATCAAATGAGCCCTCTCTGAAGTTTATACGAGCATCCCTTTCATAAGTACCATAAATGCCCCAGGGCATAATTTACAACTCCTTTCCCCGGGCCCTTGGGGGTTGTGTTGACACCTGAGTTTTTCTTAACTGACTTTTTAACAATTTTTAACTTAATGGCTATCTCAAAATTTTTATCAGATGCATTTGGGTAGAAAGGGGCGTGGGGGGGGGGGGGCTAGTTTCCCTTCAATCTATTTTGACTCTCAAAAGTGAACTAGAACTTTCATTTTCCAATTAAATGAGTCCTTTTTGAAGTTTTACGAGCATCCCTTCCATAAGAACCATATTTTCCCCCAGGGCATAATTTACAACGCCTGCCCCCAGTCCCTGGGCTGTTGTCGACACCGGATTTTTTGTTATAGGATCTTTGAACTATTTTTAACAAAATAGCTATCTCAAAATTTTTATCGGATGCATTTGGGAAGAAAGGGATGGGGGGGGGGGGCTGGTTACCCTCCGATATCTTTTGACGCTTAAATAGACAACTAGAAATTCCAATATCCAATCAAAAGAGCCCACTCTGAAGTTTATGTGAGCATTCCTTCCATAAGAACCATATATGCCCCCAGGGAATAATTATAACCCTTGCCCTGAAGACCGTGGAGGGAGTCTCTTGCTCAAATATATGATTTCTAGAACTTTTAACTACGTTGAACAAAATGGCTATCTCAAATTTTTTATTGGGTGTTTTTGGGGAAATGGTGGGCGTGGAAGGGGTGTTAGTTGCCTTCCAATCATTTTCGACTTTTAAAAGGGTCACTAGCCATTTAAATTTCTAACCGAATTAGCCCATTTTGAAGTTTTTACGACAACGCTTTCTATAAAAACCTTTTATGCCCCCAGGGTATAACTTACAACCCTTGCCCTGAGGGCTGTGGGGGGAGTCGGGGGTCGTCATCCTCAAAGACCTAATTTCCAGAATTTTCAACTACGTTGAACAAAACGGCCATCTCAAAATTTAGATTGGATGTGTTTCGGGAAATTGTGGGCGTGAGAGGGGGGTTTAGTTGCACTTCAGTCACTTTTGGCTATTAAAAAGGATACTCGCCCTTGGAATTTCCAATCGGATAGGCCCTTTTTGAAGTTCCTATGACAAAGCAAAAACCTTATATGCCTCCAGGGCCAAGCTTACAACCCGTGCCCTGATGGCTGTGGGGGGAGTGTCCTACTCAGAAACATAATTTCCATCTGGAAATCAACTACGTTTACGCTTAAAAAACTTTTGACGCTTAAAAAGACAGCTAGAACTTTCAATTTCCAATCAAATGAGCCCTCTCTGAAGTTTATAGGAGCATTCCTTCCATAAGAACCATATATGCCCCAGGGCATAACTTATAACCCTTGCCCTGAAGATTCCTGGGGGAGAGTCTTGCTCAAAGATATTATTTCCAGAACTCTTAACTACGCTGAACAAAATGGCTATCTCACAATTTTTATTGGATGTGTTTGGGGAAATAGTGGGCGTGAAAGGGGTGTTAGTTGCCTTCCAATCGCTTTCGACCCTTAAAAAGGACACTAGAACTCTCGATTTCCAATCGAATGAGCCCCCTTTGAAGTTTATACGACGACCCATTCCATATGAAGCGCCTCTGAAAAAAAAAAATAATAAAACATTGGAGCCCTATGGCCTTTACTGATTTTTTTGCCTGCCTTGCCTCTGATTTTTTATCTTTTAAGTGAATTTTTGTCTTTTAGGGGATTTTGGACAACCAATTGACTTGGCATCGAATTTTTTCAAGATCATTAGGAAACCTGATTTCACCTTAAGACAATACAGGGTCGATTTTGATCCAATTCAGGATTCAAGGAGGCTCATGTCAGGCCTCATGAGTAGTGTTAGTAAAGATTTTGGACCCTACATTTTTGATGGAACTGTCCTGTTTTGTGTCAAAGATCTTGGAGATGAATTATCAGCGTCTACGAGTAGGTTTTTCTTTCCTTGATATTTTAGCCTAGTTGTTGTAGCCTGATTTAATTAATAATAAAAACCTGTATTAATAAACCATTAGAATTTGTCATAATTTAGAACCCTTTTTGAAAAAAAAATGTCAAACGAATTTTCTGGGGGGGGGGCTTTATGGTTTACTTATATTTGAATATTAGCGAGTGGACATTCGGAATATTTAAAAGCGAATCTATTGTTTTTTTCTCTTTTTTTTTGATTTTAAGCAAATACATAATGGTAATTGTAATTATTGGCCAGACTGCCTCGGCAGGTTCCATTCTTGCACAATTAAAATAATTAAATTAATTACTTACAAATTAATTTACAAGGAAATTTAGTCAACTTAATAATCTAATTGAATAGCTTCATCTAATCAAAGTAATCGACTAAAATTAAAATTACAAAATTGAATTAAAAGCAGAAGTTAAATGAGAAAGTAATCTGATCCTGCCTTTGGTGTCAAAGATTTCTTCTTTGAACTCTTCTTTGTCGTTGGACGTAGCAAACTAGTCAATTCCCCTTGCTGATTTTTGTTAAGTTTAATACTAAACTTATTTATTTACATTTTATTATATATTGTATTTACAATACATACAATAAAATTGACGAAAATTAGAAATAACGCTATGATTAGACTCGTTATAACATCTATTCAAGGGCATAGATGACGTATTGGAATGAAAACTGGTATGAAAGAAAAAGTCTCGACACAAAATTTAGCAACGCCATCTAACGTTTGGAGACTTTTTCTTGCTTTTTTTAGTGTAATAATTAGGTAACATTAGTTTTATTAGTGTAATTGGCAAATCGATGTAGTAATAAATGTTTCGTAAAAAAAAACACAATTGCTTACTTTCGGAAAAAATGCCAAAAAACACCAAACGCCTGATGGCTTAATTTATGCTATAAGATTCATAAAGTGATTGAATTTTAATTATCTTTAGTTAAGAATTCATTATTGAAACTAAATGCAATAGGATTTGTTATGAAACGAAAGTTATAGAATTCGTTATTGAAACTAAATGGAAGTCTCAAAACACCCAAATGAATAATCTTGAAAGGTTTGTGTGTAACTAAACCTCCGTCAATTTGAAGCCGCGTTGAACTGTAGCTCCGTCTAACTCACGTTAAGCTCAACCCTATATAACGCAACTCTCATTCTACTTAACTTCTGTGTAGTTCAAACCTCATTTAAAACAACTGGTATTTAAATTAATAATTAAAGGCTCATTTGAGTCAACATACATGCAACTCAATCCCAGTTTAACCCATTACTTTTAGACTGAACTTCTGTTTAAACCCAACCCTATTTTGACCCTTTTATTCTACCCAACCCCGTTATTCCACCCTATTCCTGCAACCATGCAATTCGAGTGGGTTTGGGTCCTTGGCATGAAAAGTTTGGTAATTTCAAGAATATGAGACAGAAGGGTAAATTATTGTTTTTTTTTAGACATGAGGAGAGGAATAGTTTTGTATTAAAGTATAAAAAAAACTTTTTTTCCTCAAATTTTTCTGTAGCTGATTTGTATAGCAAGTAAGTAAGTTTTATTACACTAAAAGCCCTAGGGCCATGGCAATACAAAACACAAAGGAAATTCACTTTTAAATAATTGTTATTATACAAGCATAACATAAACATTACAGAACACAAAGAGAAACACTAATCACAAAAAAAAAAATAGAAACACAAATCACTAAAATCTACGTATGTGCTCCATTGCCAACCTGAGAGATCGACCTAAATTTATAGTACTTGTATTACTGCAGTACTTGCAAGTACTTGAAATACTTTGCAGTATCTAAATTTGTTTATGAATTTACTTAATACCGACCTAACAAAATGCAGAACTTCCTGCAGCACTTGCAGTACCTATATTTATAATACTTATAGTGCTGCAGTACTTGCAGTACCTAAGTACATAAATTTATTTATTAATCTAACGAACAAATACCTAAAAAAATGCAGAACTTTGCAGTACTTGCAGTACCTAAATTTATAATTCTTGCATTACTGCAGTAGGCTACTTGCAGTACTTTGCAGTACCTAAATTATATATAAAAATAACGAACAAAGACCTAAATAAATGCAGAATTTTGCAGTACTTGCAGTACCTAAATTTATAGTTCTTGCATTACTGCAGTACTTGCAGTACCTAAATACCTAAATTTATTTATAAATCTACCTAATAAATACTTAAATTAAAATTTACCTAACAAATACCTAAATAAATGCAGAATTTTGCAGTACTTGCAGTACCTAAATTTATAGGTCTTGCATTACTGCAGTACTTTGCAGTACCTAAATACATAAATTTGTTTATAAATTTACCTAATAAATACCTGAATAAATGCAGAATTTTACAGTACTTGCAGTACCTAAATTTATAGTTCTTACATTACTGCAGTACTTTCAGTACCTAAATACCTAAATTTATTTATTAATTTACCTAATAAATACCTAAATACCTAAATAAATGCAGAACTTTGCAGTACTTGCAGTACCTATATTTATAGTACTTGTATTACTGCAGTACTTGCAGTACTTTGCAGTACCTAAATACATAAATTATTTATAAATTTACCTAACAAATACCTAAATAAATGCAGAATTTTGCAGTACTTGCAGTACCTAAATTTATAGTACTTGCAGTACTTTTAGTACTTGTAGAAAATTCATCCCTCATTTAATTCACTAGCCATCTCCCATCAAACTCAAACTTTCTAAATACTTAATCTCTCAACTGGCTCAATTCTACACACTCATACATCACATGCATGACCCATCCATACATTCCACACATCGCGCAAAAGTAAGAATCCTCTTGCCCTCTCTTCCCTTAATACATCCTTCTTACCCCAAGTGGCAAACTATGTTTTGTTCATTATTGTCTTGCAGAAAGATCATTTGATGATCAAGTGGTGCGAGTGACGTTGAAAAAAGTGGGTGAAGTGATGCCCCAAGACTACAATTTCAAGCAGATCTTGAATATCCTAGTTCGAAGAGTTATGGAGAAGATGAACCTTGTCCTGATTGGTAAGCCTTCCCCTCGTTTCCTTCTGGCTTTTTTAGATTATCTGTAAGTAAAACAAGTTTTAGTAATACAACTGTTTAGGTGTATTAGAAGGTATGGGTTTAGGGTAGTTTATGGTTCAGGCTAGTTAGCAAACATACTTTTGTACAATGTGTTGGGTATTGGGAAGACTTCTTGCATTTGTAGGGTAAAACAAAGAAAACACCTTACGGCCTCCTCAAGACCTTGCTCTACGCTAAAGTTTTTTTTTTAGAATTTTACAACAAAGCTTATTATTCTAATTAAACGGCCATTGTGTTACAGGAATCGTTCTTAAAGAATTAGTACAAAAAGTCAAAACTTTCAAACAGTTCGTGGTAACGAACTGTAAGTAAGGAGCGACCTGGCTCAATAGTAACCAAAACTCTAAAAATAAATTTGATACCAGAAGATACATCAAAAGAATCGAATTTTCATGCTGATTTCAAACATTTAAGTTTGATCAAGTTTAGTCATACCCATCAAAAGTTACGAGCCTGAAAAAATTTGCCTTATTTTCGAAAAAAGGAGGAAACTCTCCCTAGAAGTGATAGAATCATAATGAAAATCAAACCATCATATTCAGCGCATCAGAGAACCCTACTGTAGAGGTTTCAAGCTCCTACCTGCAAAAATGTGGGATTTTCCATTTTTTGCCAGAAGAAAGATCACGGATGCGTGTTTATTTTATTTTTTTCCCTGGGATGATCATATCGATCCAGTGGTCATAAAATATCGTGAGAAGGATCATTCGAACGGAAATTAAAAGTTCTAGTGCCCTTTTTAAATGACCAGAAAATTGGAGGGCAACTAGGCCCCCTCCCACGCTCATTTTTTCCCAAAATCGCCCGATCAAAATTTTGAGACAGCTATTTTGTTCAGCATAGTCGAAAACCTAATAAATATGTCTTTGAGGATGACTTTATCCGCCACTGTCCCCGGGGGAAGGGCTCCAAGTTCTGAACTTTGCCCATTTATTACATATAGTATTTGTTACTTGGAAGTATGCAGTCGTTTTCAAGAGAGATTTATTCTGGTGAGGAGGGGGTCGGAGGAGGAGGCTATGTGGGAGGATCTATGGAGGATATTGTCATGGGGGAAGGGTCATTTCTATGACGGGGGCCGCCGGATTTCCCAGCATTATTAAAAAAAAAAACGATCAGAAATTAAATAAAAAACAAGTTTTTTGTAACTGAAAATAAGGAGCAACATTAAAACTTAAAACGCACAGAAACTATTGCGTATGTGAGATTCTCCCCCTAGTCAATACCTCGCTGTTTACGTTAAAGTTTTTTTTAGTACTTTCAAAAAAGCTATCTAATCTAATTAAACGGCCTTTGTGATTCAGGGGTCATTCTTAAAGAATTGGGACAAAATTCGAACTTTAGCGTAAAGAGCAAGGTATGACTAGGGGGAGAACCCCTCATTTACTTAATAAAAATATACGAATATAGAAGTTCGTTACGTAAGTTATTTCGTAAGTTACGTCAGATCAAAATTTCGAGGAAGCCATTTAGCCAAAAAAGTAAAATTAATCTGAAAATTTCATTTTAATTGTTCATGTACGGTGAGCAAAAATTAGAGCTGCATTAATTCAAAAACGTTCAGAAATTAAATAAAAAAAAAATAAGTTTGTTTTAACTGAAACTAAGGAGTGACATTAAAACTTAAAACGAACAGAAATTATTCCGTATATGAAAGGGGCGGTCCCCTCCTCAACGCCTTGCTCTTTACGCTCCAGTTTTTTATTGTCTTAAAAAATAAAGTTGTGAGACAGAGTCAAACTTTAGCGTAAAGAGCGAGGCGTTGAGGAGCGAACCGCCCCTTTCATATCGGAATAATTTCTGTTCATTTTAAGTTTTAATGTCACTCCTTACTTTCAGTTAAAAAAACTTGTTTTTTTTATTTAAGTGTAAAGAGCAAGGGCTTGTGGAAGGGGCAACTCCTCTTATATATGTAATAATTTCTGTTCGTTTTATGTTTTGATGTTGCTCCTTACTTTCATTTGAAAAATCTTGTTTGTTTTTTTTTTAAATTTAGTTTCTGATCGTTTTTAAATAAGACCGGGAAATCCGGCTCTCAATGAAAAAAGTCCGGTACTTTTGTATTATACGCCACTTACTCGAGTTTGCGCTGTGTCAGACTCGAGGACAAATCGGTTTCTTTGTTAGTTTCTTCGTTACTTTAGAAACAAATTTTGGCTATATATTTGCACATTAGGGGGGGGGGGTTAAGTATGACTGTTCTGCTTGCAAAATGGGTTTGGTACAATTATTCTGCATATTATGAAGTAAGAATTGTTTTCTGACTTCGACCTGTCCAAATATTTTAACCCCCCCCCCTTATATGCAAATATATAGCCCAAATTGTATATTTCCAATCTATTCTGTCACTTGTCTTGGTCTTGTTTCACGCTAAGCTGAAAGAAACTAACAACGAATAAACTGCTTTTGTTCTCGAGTTTTACACAGCGTAAACTTGAGTGAGTGTATAATAGACAAGTACCAAAATTCCTTCCCCCTATGAAAAAAACTCATATAACATTCTCAAATTTAGAAGGCCTTATTTTCCATGGGGGTGGGGTAAACGGCGGCCGCCGGGCAAAATATTCGCTTGACTTTGTTCTCTTCGTTTCCTCTACTGTTCATGGACCCGTTTTTCATTTTCAGATTCCTTTCTTTGTTTTGTCATGACTGGCCAGTTTGGCTTCTTTTTTTTTATCTTTTATTTCCAGGGTAATAAAATAAGGTGGCAGAATCAAGGAAATAGTTTTTGAGAATATTTTTGAAATACGAGAATAATTGAATTGGAATCAAACAGTTCGTGGTAACGAACTGTAAGTAAGGAGTGACCGGTTCAATGGTTACTGAAACTCTAAAAACCAAAATTTTGACACCGAGAAATGCATCAAAAGAATCAAAGTCTTATGTCAATTTAAAATAATAAGTTTAGTTTCATCACGTTCAGTCTTGTTCATCAAAAGTTACGCGCCTGAGAAAGTTTGCCTTCTTTTTGTAAAAAGGGGAAAAGACCCCTTAAAAGTTATAGAACCTTAATGAAAATCACTCCATCATATTCAGCGTATCAGAGAACCCCACTGTAGAGGTTTCAAACTCCTATCTACAAAAATGTGGAATTTTCCATTTTTTGCCAGAAGAAAGATCACAGATGCGTGTTTATTTGTTTTTTTGTTGTTTTTTTTTTTTTTCTCAGGGGTAATCGTATTAACCCAATGGTCCTAGAATATCGTAGGAGGGCTCATTGGAACGGAAATTAAAAGTTCTAGTGCCCTTTTTAAGTAACCAAAAATAATGGAGGGCAACTAGGCCTCCTCCCACGCTCATTTTTTTTCAAAAGTCACCCGATAAAATTTTTTAGATAGCCATTTTGTTTAGTATGGTCAAAAATGTGATAACTATGTCTTTTAGGATGACTTAATCCCCCGAAGCCCCCGGAGGGAGGGCTGAAAATTATGAACTTTACCCTATGTTAACATATAGCATTGGTTATTGGGAAGGGTACAGACGTTTTCAGGGGGAATTTGTTCTGGTATGTGGGGGGGAGGGGGGTTGGATCGGGGGTTATGTGGGAGGATCTTTCCATGAAGGAAGTGAACATTGCTATGAAGGGGGCGCCGGACTCCCCAACATTATTAAAAAACAAAATCAGAAATTAAATATAAAAAAACAAGTTTTTCAATTGAAAGTAAGGAGCAACATCAAAACTTAAAACGAAGAGAAAACATTACGTATATGATTGGGTTCACCCCCTAGTCAATACCTCGCTCTTTAAGCCACACATTTTTTAGTACTTTCATAAGAGCTATTTATTCTAATTTACGGCCTTTGTCATTAAGGGGTCATTTTTAAAGAATTGGAACAAAATTCGAACTTTAGCTTGAAGAGCAAGGTATTGACTAGGGGGCAAACCCCCTAATATACGTATTAAAAATATATGAATATAGAAGTTCGTTACGTAAGTTAATTCGTAAGTTACGTATATTTATTACTAATACAAACGTTCATAAATAAAATTTATGAAAACAAAATCTATAAAATCTCGAAAACAAGTTTCGAGAAAGCCATTTAACCAAATAAAAGTAAAATTAATATGCAAATTTTGTTTTAATTATTCATGTACGGTGAGCCAAAATCAAAACCTGTATTAATTCAAAAACTTCAAAAATTAAATATAAAAAAAACAAGTTTTTTAACTGAAAGTAAGGAGCAACATTAAAACTTAAAACGAACAGAAATTATTCCGTATATGAAAGGAGCTGTCCCCTCCTCAGCGCCTCACTCTTTACGCTAAAGTTTGACTTTCTCACAACTCTATTTTTTTTTTTAAATAAAAAACTTTAGCGTAAAGAGAGAGGCGCTGAGGAGGGGACAGTCCCTTTCATATATGGAATAATTTTTGTTCGTTTTAAGTTTTACTATCGCTCATTACTTTCAGTTAAAAAAAAAACTTGTTTTTTTATTTAATAATAAGAAGGAGGAAATGTGCTTAATAATATTTCTGGTTAGTTACAAAGTTTCTAAGGGGCTGCAAGATTTATTCTTTAAATACAAGAAATAAATTTTGATGTTCCCACCATTTCAAATACAAGAACATGATTACTCTTCTTCTGTGAATCGTTGCAATTAATTGCAATTTTCTGTCTTTAAAGGCGAGGTAAGACGTTGAGGTAGTGAAGTGGCCTAGAGAGAAATATTTCAGTGGAAATTTATGAGGAATCATTGTGCCCAAACTATTAATAATAAAAAGTTAATAAAATTAATATGCAATATTTATCAATAATTGTGTAAATATTTTAGTACTAATGTTCTTAGTAATATAGTATTATTAACTTATTTAATAATATATAATTTTGAGTCTTGAGTTTGAAGGGTTCTGAATTCATTCCTGAATACTTCATTTCCCTAATTACTTTCCAAGATAGCCAAGTTTTTCCTCTAGGATTATATATATATTTACGTCAAATGCAGCTGTATTTATTAGTTTTTTTTTTTTTTTTTTTTAATATACAAGAAGTTGATTTTTGATGCTCAAACCGGGTTCAATAGAGCAACATAATTTACGCTTATTCAATAAATTATTGGACTGGATTGTAATACTACTATTACTAACAACTCACTTTTGCTTGTGGCCAACAACTACTTACGCTCCTCCATCCCGTCTAATTTGAGCCTCACTACCCCCTCACAAGAACTTCCAATTTCCCTTAAATCTTTCCTTACGACCTCCTCCCACACCATTTGGAGACAACCTGTTTTAAGTTTGGCTTTACATGGTTTGCCAATAAGGACGATATTTAAGGAGCTGTCATTCTTCATCCACACAATTTGTCCTATCCATCTTAACCCGTCTTTTATAATAGCCATAAAAAGTGGGATGAATACGGGTGAATTGTAATAATCTCTGTTGAACGCAGGGATGGACATGGAGGTAGAGTTCTAGAGTGGGGGGGGGGGAGTATTTTGATATCACGTAAAGTAGTTGAGCGTTGTGAACTGAACTTTTTAGTTCACAACGTGTCTACTTAATCCATCTCCTTCTCCAAAGAGCGCTGACTTTTTATTGAACTGACGGTATGTTTAAGAAAGAAGCTTGTAGAAATAAGTCTACATGCTAAATGAGGCCGCAAGAAAAGGGCTTCGGGGCTCATAACTGCTATTAATTTATTTCTTCATTCTATTTTTTATTCTGTCATAGGATAGATATCCATATCTTTGCTGCATTCACTATTCATTTATCTTATTGCTGCTTCACCTTGTTATTTATTCACAATCTTATTCATTTATTTCTTCATTCTTTTTTTTCAGGACGTAATTTCTTTGATAATAATATGCAAGTTGTTGCTCAGATTCCGCAGCACAGGCTGGAAGTCTGGCCGGGATATATTACAGCAATTCATAACTATGAAAGGGACCTCTTAATGAACTGTGAAATTACTCACAAGGTTCTTAGAACTGATACTGCGTATGACCTTCTAAAGAAAGCCAGAGATCAATCTGGAGGCAGAAACATGAAGTAAGTTTGCAGTATTTATTATTAGGATACTACTACTACCTACTCTGGTTCTACTACCTACCTCTAGTATAGTCCTACTCTGGACTACGCACACTACTCCATCCCAATCGGGACCGGCCTGTTTCTCGTTTGGCCTTAGATGGCTGGCTGACAAGGACAATCTTTTGCAACTTTTTATTCTCCATCTGTGGAATGGATGGAAATCTTCATTCGTATGATTTTTTCCCCTGTAATTTTGATTGGTCCTTGGTATGTCAATCACAAAAGTAAAAAATTTGACAGTCCAGCCTATCTGTTTATTTGTTAAGATCAATTTGAGATTGCACCTATTACCCAAGACTATCCAGGGTCATTTCCTGTTTTTTGTTGTTTTTTCTGGGGGGGGGGGAGTAAATCAAAAATAATGAAGAAGAAAGGTGTCACCTCGCGTGGAGTTTGTCTAATTGTCTTAGATAAGTGTTTTGTTGTTGTTGCTGTTTTTTTTTACCCATGCTCGACCAATTTATAAGCGGGATTTTTTTTTTGGGGGGGGGGGGGAAATAGTTTTTCTTTTGAAGTTTCTATTCCCCCGCCTCTTCTTAGATCCGTTAAATTTTGAAACTGCTTGTTCAAGAGATAAAAAAATAAATACCAGTTTGACAATTATATTTCAGAAGTATATTAATATTTTGACATTAATAATATTAATATTTTAATGTATTAGTATAAATAATGTTAATCATTTTAAATATCAGGATTAAAATTTTATGTTAAAAATGGTTTTAAAAATGTAAAAAATTGTCCCAAAAATGCTTCTAAAAACACAAAAATTAAATTAAAGTTTAACTGATTAATATTAATATTTTTTGCTAGGCTCAATTTCTTGACGGAGTGCAGTTGGCTGGCACTATATGGGCCAGAAAATCAGGAAAGAATTTCCTATAGAAATTTTCTGGTGCTCTATGTATTTATCGAAGAATTTCATAAAAAAAGGTTTTTCGGAATCAATGTAGTCGATGTCAATTGACAAATGGTGTATGTCAATAGACAAAAATGTCAATTGAAATTTAGGTATCATCAGACCAGTCATGGAAAAGGTTCTAAAGCTGCAAGTAGCAGAATTCGAAAGAAATCCAAAAGCTGCCAGATCTGCCAACAAATTTGAAAATCTGCCAACAAATTTCACTAGGCCATGAAAACTACCAAGTAGCATTGTTACTATGCTACCCCACTTTTTCCATGGTGGCATTTAATATTTGGGCAAATGACAATTGAGAAAAGATTTGGGAACCCTTATAGTATATGTCAATTGACAAAAAATTTAGTTAATTGTAGGTATGATGAATATTAGTAAAGTTGATATTATGAAATGCTCCTAGATCTACTAGCAGGCTGCCTAAAATTCTTCACGGCTTTTTCATCATTTTTGATATAATTTTAATATTTTTTTTATAATTATGATTTAATATTATATAGTATTATTAATTAATATTATATCGATTTGATATAAATTAGTATAATTTAGTCCAATTAAATTAAATTTTATGTACACTATGATTCATTTGATTTCAACTGTAGTTTTAGCATAATTTAATTGATGTTACATATTATCTAATATTTTTATTTTTCTTTGATTTAAAATTCTTCTTTTTTATTTTTAACTGGACGAATCTCTGGTTTCATGTGTCATCTTGTGATTCAACTTGCTAAGGTCATATCTCTATGAAACTGTTTCCGTCAGTACCAAAGCCATACGGCGAAAAATGTCTGGAATATAGGATATAATTTGAATAGACCTGCCGTGGCTGAACATACCCTACTTAGCCTTTTTCAGTGAAACTCTGAAGATGAATAACGGATTTATAGATACTGTGACGAACTTCAATGTGTTTATTGTGTTAAACTATTCTTTTTATTCCGAGAAGGTTTAGAAGCAGTTCCATCAAGGCTGATGTATAATCCTCTAGATTTGAAGCTCATTTTGACCATTTCTGCTATTTAGAAGCAGTTCCATCAAGATTTAGAAGCAGTTCCATCAACGCTGTTGTATAATCCTCTAGATTTGAAGCTCATTTTGACCATTTCTGCTATTTAGAAGCAGTTCCATCAAGATTTAGAAGCAGTTCCATCAACGCTGATGTATAATCCTCTAGATTTGAAGCTCATTTTGACCATTTCTCCTATTTAGAAGCAGTTCCATAAAGATTTAGAAGCAGTTCCATCAACGCTGATGTATAATCCTCTAGATTTGAAGCTCATTTTGACCATTTCTCCTATTTAGAAGCAGTTCCATCAAGATTTAGAAGCAGTTCCATCAACGCTGATGTATAATCCTCTAGATTTGAAGCTCATTTTGACCATTTCTCCTATTTAGAAGCAGTTCCATAAAGATTTAGAAGCAGTTCCATCAACGCTGATGCATAATCATCTAGATTTGTAGCTCATTTTGACCATTTCTCCTATTGCAATCCAAGGATCATCAGATTGTTGCCACCATTTCTCGAAAAGACAGGAAACTCTTGGCTCTTCGAATTGCTTATGACAACGATCTTCTGGGATGTTGGTGAAATCAGAAGCTGCTTTAAAGCCCTTAGGTATAAAATTATATGCGGCATGAAACGGTAAACAAAATGTCAGTCTTATTCTGGACCGTTTCCAGTTGATAGAAATGCTTTCGGGGGTTTGATTGCTTGATTCAGATGATCGAGCATTGTATGTTCAAATTTTCTACCTGATTTGAGAAGATGGAGAAGCAGCTCATTTCACTCTGATCCATAAAAAGCTGGCTTTGAAGCTCATTTTGGCCAGACTCAATTAGCTCATTTGGCCATACTCAGAAGCTCATACTGCAATTCAAGTAATGTCAGGTTGTCACCACCATTTCATGAAGAGGAAATTGTTGGGTCTTCAAATTACTATTGACCTCAGAAGCTGCTGTGAAGACCTATAGTTTCCAGCTGATAGAGTTGGTTTCAAGGATGTTTTTTTTTGTCAGGCGTGACCTTTGAAAATTGGTTAGATGAGCTGGGAAAATTGTAGCTTTTTTTTCAAAAAAGTATATAGTCAAAGAAATGCTGTTACCTGAATACTGAATTTTCCTCGAAGTTTTAAGATGTATTTTTATATGATCTTTTTTTTTCACTTCATATAAGTAGCAAATGGTTTAATTAAAAGATCTTGGGAATATTCATTTACACTACCCTTGGAGGTGAAGACATATAACTCCTTGGATGTACATCTCTGCTTAGCCCTAACTGACATTTTTATGAAACTCACCTGACTTTTCCATGCTCTCAGCGTCGAGAGGAGCTTATCATGATGACTCGATTTCAGAGCAGTTCATGATTTTTTTTTTGCTTAGTTGTCACTGAATTCGAAAGGTTTGCCAAATAAAGATTTGGCAACTTTGGGTTCAACACACAGAAAATATATTTATCCTATCTCTTCTTACACTCTTATTAACAAAATAGGGTCTTATGCTGGTGATATGTTGTGATCCATAGTTTTTGGTGAGTGGGGGAGGGGGTATATAAAAATAATAATATTAACAAATACATTAAATTTTTTTTATGGCTTTTTTTTAATCAGACAAAATTTCGGGGGGAGGGGGCAAACCCAGACCTGGACTGTTATCTTGCCTCCCAGTCGTATTATTATTTGATATAATTTTATTTACAGGGAGCTTGCGATGAAAGAGCTACTTGGTCAAACTGTAATGACCAAGTATAACAACGACACATATAGAATCGATGACATCGACTTTGAAAATACACCGACTAAATTTACGTTTGAGTTAGGTCGCGAGAAGAAGAAGGTAAGTCTTAAAGCCCGCTCACAAGGATATTTCAACAATTTTAGCGAATCAGATTTATTGAATGGTTCAAATTGGTCCTAGCTAAATGTTGGTATTAGTAAAATCTCATTGTGACTGGGCCTGTGGCGTTATGTTAATGATAATATTTGTTTTAAAATCTATGAAGCAATATCCAAAAAATGTTTGGATAATATAATATAAATGTTAATCAAAACAGAAATATGAAGAGAGATAAAAAATTTACTAAACATTTTTTTTTTTTTTTATGTTTTTTTTTATATCTTTCAAGACATTGGTTTATCTTTTATTTTATTATGTATGTTATTTTTCTTTCTTAACAAGTTTTTAAATTTCTTCTGCTATTCTTTCTTTATCTTTTCTTTTGGTTCTTGGCATAAGAAACGTATTTGGCTCTATTAAAAATTTGTATCAGCTTATATTGTATGTGTGTCTTTTTTCTAAAAAAAAAATGTCTGTTTTCAGGGATAATGTCAAAAATAATTTTTTTTTAATTTATCAAGTCCCTTTAAATCTACTTAACCAGCTTATATGCCACCATACCTTAATTTCTGTCTTATCGATTCTTTTTTCTTATTTAAATCTTCTTTAAATCTTATTCACCAGTTTATATTATGTCTCATCTTTATTTTCTTCGCCATTCTTTCATTTTCCATGATCCTTACTTTATTTTAACGCTAAATTATTATACGAAGTACGAGGTCAGAGTTAAAGACTTATTGTTAATTAAAAATAATTTATATTATATATTTTTTAATTTATATTATAATTTATTCTTTCATGAAATTTATTGATTGCTAAACTATTAGTAAATAGCCCCATAAGTGAATACCTGCAGATGTTGGGGAAGGGAACTATTATATCTTAAGATTTATTGTTATGAGTTGTTGTTGATTAAAAATAATTGTTCTTTCATGAAAATTATTGATTGTTAAACTATTAATAATTAGACCCTCGTAAGTAAATACCTGCATATGTTGGGGAAAGGAAATCTTAAGATTTGCCCTAAGTCCTGTACCCTCGAAAAAGAAATGTAGTTCCTTTTTTGTTTATATTAAAAATGTGACTATATGATAATTATAAGCTGAGCGATGCAGCTACAATATACATGCAGCTACAACTGTTAAACATAAGCTATATTTTATTTAAAAACATAGATGGTTATTTTGCAAATGATTTTAATGTAAATTAATTGGTAGCAAAAAGCGCAAACATAAAGATAGTTCCTAGAAGCTGGGTCTATTCTATGAGCTATCTAACGGTTAACGATCTATCTAAATAGTAATAGTAATAATTTATTCTTAACCTGCTAATAAACACAAGAGAAAAGCAGAGTACCATGAAAAGGAAAAAGACAAAACAACACAAATACGAAAGACGGATGAGCCCTTTGTGTGGCCTGGGCTTGTTAAGGGCTGACTTTAGTAGCTTAAGGTGAATTAGCTCAAGCTTATTGGTCACACCAGATGCACTATAACTATGATTAAGTTGTCAGTTTCGAGTTACGTGAAGGCTAATAAAGAAAGAACTTACGATATCGAAAATAATACGAGCGCAGGCACCAGACATTCTGGCATTTCAGCAGACTAAAAACACCAACAGGACAACATCACGTTTGGGTATGTAGTTATTTGTTTTTATATGTTCTATATATATATATATATATGTGTGAATTTGTATGTATGTATATATGGTATGTATGCAGATTCCAGCTTATAAAGGTGTAAAATGTGACTATAAGCTGTCTTAGTGAGTCAGGAGATTGTTAGTGTTTGAATTTTTACAAACATTAAGTAGTCAAATTTAATAATTGTTGCTTCTTTATTTGCACGGTTCAGTATGGCTACGAAAATGGGGTGCTGCCCTTAACATTTTATTATCCCAAAAAATGACAAAACTCGAATTTATCGAGTGATTCAAAATTAATAGTTTAATTTTATTATTTAATCGAATTTAATATATTTATTTTAGATTTAATAGATTTTATAAAACAGATCATATAAAATAAAATAAATTATTTAATTTAATTAATATATATTAGCTTAAAGCCGATTGGCAGGAAAGCCAAGTAAGACTATTAAATTTAACAAGCAGTTAAAGAAATGGTATGTCTAATTTGAATATGCTTGAGATTTGGTCTCTTCAGCTACACAGCATGAAACGTTTTCAGTTCACTGTTAGAGCTAAGTAAGGACGGGATGGACCTTTCTCGCAAGGCTTGAGGGGTTGTTGAAATCTGGGGGAGAATGAAATTCGCTATTTGGGACTGTTAGGCACATTTCTTGTGAAGCTCAATCATAGACCTACTTTTCTCGATTTTTTATTTAGATTTAGCCTTCCTGAAGCGTTACGTATAAAAAGTACGATATAAAGTGAGATACTGTGTACGTTTAAGCAAGAGGAAGTCGAAGGAGCCTAAATACTAGCTTCCCTCGAGAAGTGTAATCTCAGGTCATTCATTTGAGGCAAAAAGTTTTTAAATAGTTATTTAAATTCTCAGGTGGATTAATGAAGAAAAAAGAAATTGAATTATTTGATAAGTTTATCAGGGCCGTATCCAGGATTTTTGTTCAGGGGGGGGGGGGTTACTAATTTTTGACTTTTGGGGGGGGGGTACTAATTTTTACTCAGTTTTCGACTAATTTTACTGATTTTTACCTAGGTTTTACAAATTTTCTACTTATTTTCGAGTCGGTCAAAAATTTCGGGGGGGGGGGGGTCAAACCTGGTACACCCCCCCCCCCCTGGATACGGCCTTGAAGTTTATTCTTTTTTTTATTATTTTATTATGTTCTTATTGCTTTTTTATCATTACTATTATTTTGACTGTTTTGAAACCAAAATTTTTTACACTTTATTTTGTTTGAATCACCAAATTAAGCAGTGACTATACCCAAATGCTAATTAAGCCATTGATTTCTTGGGTTTGAAAAAAAAATGTTAATTATTTCAACAAGTCTGTAATGTCCCTTTTTTGAAGCAGGATCTTTTTTTTTCAGGTTACATTGGCTGAATATTACAAAGATAAATATCAGATCACGATAAGGGACTTAAATCAACCGCTGTTAGTTTCGAACCCAAAGAAAACGGATCTCCGTCGTGGGCGGAAAGATCCTGTAAGACTAATTCCTGAATTAAGCTTCCTAACAGGACTCACTGACGAAATGAGGGCCAATTTTGGTCTTATGAAAGACGTGGGAAATTTTACCCGCGTCACCCCTCAAAAAAGATTTGAATCTATGATGAAATTCTCTCAACGCTTCAGGTCTATATGCCAGGCTAACGCTGAGTTTGAACCCTGGGGGTTGAAGCTAGCTGACGTCCCGATTCAGTTTAAGGTAATATATTATCTAATTTATAGCAATGGCGTTAAGATAAGTTGAAATTATTTTGGTTACATTGGCATGTTTTGGACTCAGTATATTGTGAAAAGTAACATTATTTATATTCATTATAATACCCTGTCAGTATATTGTTTTTTTTTGTTTTTTTTTAGTGCGCAAACAATGTTCAATGCGCACCTACCATTAACTATATTTCATTAGCTATAATGAAAGTGCGGTTCAGTTTATCTGGTAATTTAGGAACAATAGAAAGTTTTTTTTGTCAAAAAGAAACTGCAAAAATTATAGCGTAGCTTTATGACGGAGATTCGATTTCCGAAGCAATGGAAATCATCCTCAACAGTCTTTGAGCTAGATCTCATTTCTGTAAATTAAATAAAAAAAAAACAAGTTTTTTTAACTGAAAGTAAGGAGCGACATTAAAACTTAAAACGAACAGAAATTATTCCTTATATGAAGTTTTTATTGTTTTATAAGTTTTTATTGTTTTAAAAAATAGTTGGGAGAAAGAGTCTAACTTTAGTGTAAAGAGCGAGGCGTTGAGGAGGGGACAGCCCCTTTCATATACAGAATAATTTCTGCTCGTTTTAAGTTTTAATGTCGGTCTTTACTTTCAGTTAAAAAACTCGTTTTTTTTATTAATTTTTGAACGTTTTTGAATTAATGCAGGTTTTGATTTTGGCTTACCGTACATGAATAATTAAAACAAAATTTGCATATTAATTTTACTTTTATTTGGTTAAATGGCTTTCTCGAAAGTTGTTAAACTTTATTTACAAACATTTATATTAGTAATAAATATACGTAACTTACGAATTAACTTACATAGCGAACTTCTATATTCATATATTTTTAATGCGTATATTGGGGGTTCTCCCCCTAGTCAATACCTCGCTCTTTACGCTAAAGTTCGAATTTTGTTCCAATTCTTTAAAAATGGCCCCTTAATCACAAATAATGCTAGGAAATCCGGCGCTTGGAAATCCCCAATGAAAACTTCCTCCATGGAAAGATCCCCTGACCCCCCCCCTACCAGAAAATATCCCCCCTGAAAACGTCTGTATACTTCCCAATAACCTATACTATATGTAAATATTAGGCAAAGCTCGTAACTTGCAGCCCTTCCCCCAGGAATTTGGGGGATTAAGTCATCCTAAAAGACATAGTTATTATATTTTCGACCATGCTGAACAAAATGGCTCTCTCAAAATCTTGATCGGGTGATTTTGGGAAAAAAATAAGCGTGGGAAGGGGCCTAGTTGCCCTCTATTTTTTGTCAATTATAAAGGACACTGGAACTTTTAATTTCCGTTCGAATGAGCCCTCCCACAATATTCTAGGACCACTGGGTCGATACGATCGCCCGTGAAAAAAAAAAAAAATACGCATCCATGATCTTTCTTCTGGCAAAAAAATACAAAATTCCACATTTTTGCAGATAGGAGGGTGTGACTTTCATTAAGGCTCTATAACTTTTAGGGGGTGTTTCCTACTTTTTTCAAAAATCAGGCAAATTTTTGTAACTTTTGATGGGTAGGGATAAACTTGATGAAACTTATATATTTGAAATCAGCATGAAAATCTGCTTCTTTTGATGTATCTATTGGTATCAATTCCGTTTTTAGAGTTTTACTATTGAGCCGGGTCGCTCCTTACTTACAGTTCGTTACCACTAACTGTTTGATTACGTATGATCAAAACTAAAGGATATATTTCAATAATGTGGCTTTAATTTTTAAAATTATTTATAAATTGAAAAAAAGAATGTCTGAGGCAGTCTGAGCTAAAGGTACAAAGTCATCTTGATCCCACCTAAGGCGGTTAACCCCTTCCTCCTCTCCTGCCTCTTGTAAAGTAAATGCACCAATGCAACAAGGTCCACTGAAGATTTTTTTTTCAAGTTTTTGCCCGATTTCGATAAAAAAAATTTAAATTGCTATTTTATTTTGGTAAAATAATATTGACTGAATATTGTTTAAGATGATCCAAGGAAACCTGATCACAACACTAAGGAAGCAATTAAAAAAAAGCAAAAAAAAACAACACAATGCCCCCTTTTTTTATTTTTACTAATCTCAATGTGACTTGAGGTTCAAGCTAAAGACCGAAGAATATGGAGAAACTGGTGCTAGCATCGGGAAAAATCGCCAGCACCATCTAGCATTTGCTGTTTTTTTTATGTATTTTTCTAAACTGTTGTTTTTATTTATTTTTTATTTATTTATTTATTTTTTTTCGCAAACTGAGATTGACACTTACTACTACACTAATTTTGCTTTTTTATTACATTTGAAATACATGTCGAATGCTATGTGGCATGGTAATTTTTTCCGACACTGACGCCAATTTTCAGTCTTAAAATTTATCCATACTTCTTGATGGAACTTGTACCTAGCTGACATGGATATGACATGGGACATAGATTCGATCAAAACTTCGAAAAAATATTAATAAAAGTTGACTTATCTAGATAACCCAATTAAAGACTGAGTTATCCAAGTAGTTTTTTTTAACGGAACAAAAAAGCTAGCTGTAGGGCAAAACTGAGTCAAGAGATAGTCGTGGTGGCTGAATAAATAAAGGATTTTTATTTAATATTTAAAATAGTCTACATTGCCCTACTTAGCAAAATAGTGTATTTTTATTTATTTACGCTGTATCCCTAATGCCAGTGTTTCACATATACTCGTAACTTCCTGGCGAGCAAAAATTGTTGTATTAAGATTTTATGAGTTGTTTTTCGTCAATTAGGACACAATTGTAAAATCATAGTCTATAGTTAAAAATATGGATTCAATTTGCTACACGTTATAAGCTATCCTAGACAGAGTGTGAGCTGCAGGCATCCCCAGTCTTTTTTTAAAGGGCAGGATCTACATGGTCGTGCTTGAAAAGGCTGGATTTGGCCTTTATCTATGTCATACTTATAACGAAACTAAGTTTTTAAAATTCTTGTAATTTACGAAGGATCAAAAATGAAGTTTTAGTATTTTTTGAAAATAAGAAAAAAAAAGGAAAAAATTGTTAAAGACTAAATATGTAGCTGAATGATGTGGTCTAATTTAATAAAATAATTTGAAAATTTAACAAACTTCATTAAAATGCTTATTCAAGTTAATGTTTTATTAAAATGTTTATTAAAATTTTATATTTTATTAAAATTTTATATTTTATTAAAATTTTATATTGCACTAAAAATTAATAAATTTTATTTACGAACGTTTTTATTAGTAATAAATATACGCAACTTAAGAATTAACTTGCACAGCGAACTTCTATATTCATATATTTTTAATACGTATATTAGGGGGTTCTCCCCCTAGTCAATACCTCGCTCTTTACGCTAAAGTTCGAATTTTGTTCCAATTCTTTAAAAATGGCCCCTTAATCACAAATAATGCTAGGAAATCCGGCGCTTGGAAATCCCCAATGAAAACTTCCTCCATGGAAAGATCCCCTGACCCCCCCCCCCCCTACCAGAAAATATCCCCCCTGAAAACGTCTGTATACTTCCCAATAACCTATACTATATGTAAACATTAGGCAAAGCTCATAACTTGCAGCCCTTCCCCCCGGGACTTTGGGGGATTAAGTCATCCTAAAAGACATAGTATTATATTTTCGACCATGCTGAACAAAATGGCTCTCTCAAAATCTTGATCGGGTGATTTTCAGTAGCGGTTTCAGTAGCGTATCCAGGGGGGGGGGGGGAGGGCCCCGGCCCCCCCCCCCCCCCCCCGAAATTTCTTTTCTTCTTTTTTTAAAGTGCCAATATAGTAAGTTCCGAAATATTCACGCTTTTAAGTTATTTGCCCCATTAACACCCATTCCTTTTTTCATTTCTTGTTAAATGGCTATCCATTTCTCCGGCAAGCTTATATCATTATTTTATCATCAAACGTGCAATCGCCTCCTGTAATCAAACAAGATGTCAAGAAATTTTTCTCACTATTTAATCATCGGAGCTATAAGCACTAGCTTCTCTGCGATGAAGGAATTGCGATAAGGAATCAGACTCTGGAATCAGACTTGTTTGCCTCTTTTTGAATTCTTGATCAGCATGCCTAAGACTCTAGGCAGGCATGCCTTTCCAAAAACTAACCTGACAAGTATGTGTCCAATAAGAGAGTCATGCATACTTCTGTCATTTACCTGTGCCCCAGCCATTTAAACATTTGCCTCTCAATTACTTGGACTTTCTGTCTTGGCTTTTCTATGTCTACAATTACCCAGCGTCTTGATGCAACCTATGCAACCTATTGCAAAATACTTGATAACTTCAATTATTTCAAGCAAATTTATGGTCATATGTCAATTTTAAATTCTTGGTCAACCTTCTTAAGACCATAGGCGGGTGTGCCTTGTTTGCCTCTTTTTGAATTCCTGATCCACATGCCTAAGACTCTAGGCAGGCATGCCTTTCTAAAAACTAACCTGACAAGTATGTGTCCAATAAGAGAGTCATGCATACTCCTGCCATTTACCCGTGCCCCAGCCATTTAAACATTTGCCTCTCAATTACTAGGACTATCTGTCTTGGCTTTTCTCTGTCTACAATTACCCAGCGTCTTGATGCAACCTATGCAACCTATTGAAAAATACTTGATAACTTCAATTCAAAATCAACGGCGATAGTTCATTCAAACGGTGCTATAATTCCAGTGTAAGCTAAGCATTGAAACGGAAAGGTCGCGTGAGAGGAAAGAAAGAAAATGAAGCGACGCCAGCCCAGCATTAAGCATTTCTTAAAGATTGCAAAAACCAGCAATGACGGTAAGGAGTTTACTACTATTCTGACAATAGTTTGTATTTAATGGGTTTTGAAGCACGCATGTGTCACTTGTAATTAAATGCAATTCCCAATTTAGATTGAAGACGACCAAATCTAAATTTGGAAATCTTCTCGTAAGAATTTTTCTTAGCTATGATCAATTAAAGGAAACAGTAATAATCATTATTTGAGTGGGATCAAACTTTTTTGAAAATTAATCTTTTTCTAGAGCCCAAAATGGGATTATTAATACTTCATTCATTTTATATTCTATTTCTTGTGTAACTATGAGCATGGTTAATGCTGGAATACCTTCATATTCCCATATTTCCAGAAACAAAAAGTAGGATCCGGCAAAAACGGTAATTTTACCGTGTTAATTTATCATTTAGAGCCGTTCCAGAATTTTTAGCCGTGTTTATAAAATTCAATACTTTTGAGGGGGGGGGGGCAAAATGGTAAAAAACAAACAATTCAAGTAAGCAAATCATTTAATCAAAAAAAGTTACTTTTTTTATGTTTTTACGAGTTTTACGACCATTAGTAAAATCGGGAGAAAAAATGATCCGATTATGATTTAATTGCCAAAATTGATGTTTGTCCAGGAACAGCGAGATAAGTAATAAAATGAGTAATTTAACGATTCAAGGGCAAGCTTTGAAGCTTTGGAACAGTCGGGTAGAGTGTATTTTCTTGGTACTTTACTGTTAAGGTCAAACTACATGATGCTCCAACCGAGGGGCTAATAACTGACCGTCACAGATCTCCCTTCCTTCGTGCCTCCGGCTGTGCCTCCGTGCCTCCAGCACACCTGAAACAGCGTGTTACTGGAAGCGAAGGAACACGGTTTTATCTTTGGCTTATGGAAAGCGTACGGCGCGTTTTTTACGACGCAAACTTTCTCCTCTTGAGAGGTTATCTTTACTTGGTCGTGTTGTTTACTGCGTTCGACATTGGAGATCCTGGGTCCTAAAAAGTGGACTATGCTTTGAACGAGAATTTTATTACCACTAACCTTTACCATTGCCTAGAGATAAATATGCATTCCCTAGTGCTTCTCATTCGTCGATTCAAACGGCTTGGGCTCGAACGTCTTTTCAAACTCTACGACATGAATAGCCAACCATGTGAAGATTTTTATAGTAAGATGTGGTCTCAAACCAGCACTTACAGTACTGTAATAAACTTTTCGTTCCTCCAACTTCTACATCGAATTTGTCGATATGAAAGTATAATAGATTTTGAAGCTCAATATTCTAATGAACAGTTGTCCTTGCCCAAGGCCAAGCGAGTTAGATCCATTGGTGTCGTGTCTGTCAGTTCCGATTTTTCTTTGCACGGGTATGATAAAATCAAGCTGGAGCTAGGGCGAGCACGTATTGAAAGCCAGTGAATAATGAAAGCCTTGATACCCGACGACGTACTTTCTGCTTTCGGTCACCAAGTACCGAATGTTCGTCTTTCTGTACTTCACGACAGTGACTCAGACGATGACTCAGAGGAAAATACTCTCTCCGATAAGCAGGAAAAGGCTTCCGCGACTGACACTGAATCTGGCTCGGAAAGTGACGGCATCTTCGGGCTCGGAAAGTGACGGCATCTTTGAAGATTTGCCAGTGATTGCTCACTTTGTGAAACACCAAGTTGAGAAAAATTGGGTTAGTGAGCCTGTGACGAACATGAAGAATTCTAGGTTTTGTCTTGTCAAGACTTCTGACGGCTCCATAACACCAATAAAAAGATCCACGCTGTTGTGGCTTTCTTTGTGGCTTCAGTTTTTATGTTTTTGTATTGTGGGATTATTTCTGTACTTGAGGAAATAGTTGGTAGCATATGGTGCGATACGGAAGTTATTTCAAAAGCGAATGCGTTGATTTCAGCAGCAACCAAATTTAGTTTTATATTCACGTTGGCTATGCTAGAGTTTGTTAGTGCCATAATGATCTCTGTCTCTAAGGCGCTGCAAGCCGAAGATTTAGACTTAGTTGAGTGCTGTCAGCACATTAAGCTATGTTCTGATACTTTACTGCAGTCAAAACAAAATGATTTGAAACAGTTTTTCAGAAAGCCTATGAACTTGCACAAGAGGTAAATGTGGCTCCGGCTGTTCCAAGGTCTATCCGCCGAACGTCCATCAACTAGAGTCCATCAAGGTTTTTTATCGCGAGTCATTGCTCGAACCTTACTTTGCTTCACTTATTGAAGAACTTGATCAAAGATTTTTGCGCCATCAGGAGGCATCTTTCAAAATCGGAAGGCTTTTGCCAGCTAAAAGCGAGTCAATAAATATTAATGAATTTGTGAATGCTTTTGCTGTTTACGAGGGATTTCACAGGGGTAGACGTGCGCTCAAATGTGAGTTAGTCCTTTGGAAATAGAAGTGGCTCGGAATGTTTGAGAAACCATCAACTGTTGCTTCGACTCTTGCGTCATGCAATGCAAGATTTTTCCCATGCATTCGAAGGCTTTTGACGATTTTTCAGACATTACCAGTGACTACCGCTTCTGCTGAGAGGAGCTTTAGCTGTCTTAAGCGATTAAAAACCTATCTGCGGAGCTCCACGGGCGAGGAGAGTCTGAACAGACTAGCTCACATGACCCTGAACCACGATATCCAGGTCGATGCTAACCAAATCTTTGATCGATTTGCAGCCAAAAAAGACCGGCGGCTATTACTGTGAGAGGTTAGGTCGTCTTTCGTTGCTCGTTTCTCTAAGTGCAGTTGATTCTATTTTTTAAATTTTAACTGTGCTTTATCCTCTGTAAACAATGTTAATATCAATACATTTCTTGCTTTCATGGCTGTTATAATAGGTAGACTGAGGCCCCACCCCTCCGAAACCAAATTCTGGGCAATTGCCTTTGATACAATATTATTTTTTATTTATTTGGTTCTCTAAAACAAGGGTCCCATAGGCAAATATAAGGAAAAATGCACTTCTTTATTTTATATTTTCTAAATTCTGCTGCTTCGTGGCAGTTCCAAAACAACTACTCACCCAAAATAGAAACTCTCACTGCTTCTAACTTTTTTTTTAATTCTGACTTTGTTTGCAAAATATTGTCATCCATTCTTAAACAAAAAAAGTCTACAACTAGAAATACTCATGACAAGTGTGTACTTTTAATTTCTTTACCTAGCTGTATATAAAAGAGGTTCTTATATAAAATTGAAAGTATATTTTATACAAATATATTACGTAAAATAAATGTAATTATTTATGTAAACATAATAAGTAAGTATAACATCATATAAATAGATTATTAAAAATAAAAATATATTTATAAGAAGTATATAAAGCCGTTTTTTTTTATATAAAATTAAATGCAATAGTTCAAGAAGCTGCGATAAAAATAAAAAATTAAAAAGATAAAAAGAAAGAAAAAAATGATTATAAATCTTATTTTGTATGTATTATCCAATATCCTTCAAAATGTCTCAGCACTAGAGCCCCTTTGGCATAACTTTTCAACACGTTTTCAATTATTTTGAGTTCACATTCCTTTTTTATAACTGAGAAATAGCAAGAATTTAACACCCATTTCAGAGTAGCTTAGAATATCAAAAGGGTATACGGTTAAGGCGCTTGAAGTCTAAGTTCTGAAACTCAAATTATCTAGTGTGTAATATTTAATATTTTTATATATATATATATATATATATATATATATATATATATATATATATATATATATATATATATATATATATATATATATATATATATATATATATATATATATATATATATATATATATATATATATATATATATATATATATATATATATATATATATATATATATATATATATATATATATATACACATATACATATATATATACATATATATATATATATATATATATATATATATATATATATATATATATATATATATATATATATATATATATATATATATATTTATATATATATATATATATATATATATATATATATATATATATATATATATATATATATATATATATATATATATATATATATACATATATATATATATTCTAGGGCCGAACACTGGGAGCAGAAAAAATCCTTTTAGGTGGCGAAGCGTGTGACTATGCCCTCAATGAAGCGGACTGGTCCCGTGGAATGCGGAATAAGAAATTTATTAGTGCCCCGGTTCTGAATAAGTGGTTGGTCATCTATCCACGAAACGTGGAGAGTGAAGTTAGAGAGTTTGTCTCTAGTAAGTACAAATTTATTCTTGAGGGGTGGACGGACTTTTGGTCTGGGATTTGATCCCGATTTAAAACGTGACATTTATTTGTGTTAACCATTGCGGTGACATTTATTTATGTTAAACATTTGTGTTGACATTTATTTGTGTTATAGAGGCATTTCTGCCGAGTGAAAATAATTAATAGTAATAAAAGAAAACGAATAGGTTTTGTTCAAAATTGAGAAAAATCTATTTTTATCAATATTAATGCTACATAAGTGCCCAGGGGGGAAAGGAGGTAAGCAGGATATCCCCTTGTCAATTTTGAAGGTTTGAAAGGGTGGTGGAACCTTTAGATCCGCATCGAATAAGCTTCCTCCCAAGTTTCCATGATTAGAGATACTACGCAGTGCTGCAAAAAATAACAAGCAGTTCTGTTGTCTTGTAGTAGATCTAGGTTATTGTAGTTATGCTGATCCTCCATGCTGCCTTGTTTTCTGAGCTTTTACATTTTTATTCTCTCCTCACCCTCAAACTACATTGTGAAATGTATACCAAAGGTGGTATCCAAAGGATATCAAAGGTGATGGATACCAAAGGTATCAATCCCAGACAAGGAACCTCGTTGTTGTTGTTTTTTTCTGTGAGAGGTATCAAATAAATAGTTAAGTACATTTAGGCCAATATTTTTTTTCAAAAGGTTTGTTGTTTTGGCCAACCTTGGGTTTGGGAGGAAACAACACTTTTAGTTCACTACAGTGACTATGTTTTGTATCAGTGTAGAAGTCATTAGCATTGATTAATTTTTCTAATAAGGATAATTGCGGAGGGACTAATTTAACCATGTCTCGTTAAATAAACTGGAGATGAAACGAAAAAAGAATGCTAATTCTGGCTTTACTGCATTATTATTTGGTATATATAAAAAAAAAAAAAATTCAAATACGGAACACTTAAATTCGAGTTTTTCAGTTTCTCCCAACTTCCTAGTTTGTTTGCTGTTTCCAGATTTATTCTGTTATTTTCCTAGCTATTTGATGTTTAATGAACGTTTCTCAACTGCAATGCAATGCCTTGAACATTGACTATTCCTCATGTTGAAAAAAATGTGGCCATGTGGCCTTGAGCGTGGTTTAATAAATTATCTTTCACATTTAATACCATCTTCTCTCCCAACCTCTACTGTGATCCCCTGAACATAGGATAGAAAGCCAATTTGTGGCCTGTGAGCGTGGTTTAATAAATTATCTTTCACATTTAATATCATCTTCTCTCCCAACCTCTGTTGTGATCCCTGGAACATAGGATAGAAAGCCAATTTGTGGCCTGTGAGCGTGGTTTAATAAATTATCTTTCACATTTAATACCATCTTCTCTCCCAACCTCTACTGTGATCCCCTGAACATAGGATAGAAAGCCAAGTTGTGGACTGTGAGCGTGGTTTAATAAATTATCTTTCACATTTAATATCATCTTCTCTCCCAACCTCTATTGTGATCCCTGGAACATAGGATAGAAAGCCAAAAAAGGCAAAGATCTTTGGGTCATTGCTGGCCCAAAGATGTCGAATCGCTGTTTCAGTTGCTGGAAGGTAGAAAACAAGGCACATTTTATTCTACCAAGTCAGAGGCCAAGTTCAAAAATTAGTCTTTTTAGACTCTGTATTAGATGGTGTTACAAGAACCACTGCAGAGGTTGAGAGAGAATGTTGTATTAAATGTATTAAATAGGACAGGAGAAAGTGGTTTTGGTTTTAACGTAATAGCACTAGTTTCTTACCGACAATGCCTTTATTGACGCTTGAAACAACTGCCAATTCGTAATCTGTGAAATTCGTTATTGAAAATATTTTGGAGCTCTGCATTTTTCATTTATTAGTTTTAACACCAGGGTCTTGTCATTCTTTTTAACCAAAACTAATGGTATTATTCTTTGAAAGCATTATTTATAGACGTTAAAAAAAGTATCATCATCATAAGCAATGTGCCTAATGCGGAATGATGTAGCTATTTATTGACTTTTTACCCGTACCCCAGCCATTTAAACATTTGCCTCTCAATTACTTGGACTCAATTACTTGCCTAGAGTCTCAGGTATGCTAACCAAGAATTTAAAATTGACATTAGACCGTTAGATTGCCTGTAATAAGAGGCAAACAAGGCACGCTTGCCTATGGTCTTAAGAGAAAGACAGAACCCAAGACAGATAGTCCAAGTGTTTGAGAGGCAAATGTTTAAATGGCTGGGGCACGGGTAAATGGCAGGAGTGTGCATGACTCTCTTATTGGACACATACTAGTTTGTTAGTTTTGTCTGCCTAGAGTCTCAGGCATGCTAACCAAGAATTTAAAATTGACCTTAGTTCCGCCTGTCTTGGGGCCTTTTTCGTAATAGCGTGGATGTGCCGTCTGTATGCCTCGCGGTCTTCTGCTAGATGAAAAGGTCAGAAAAACGGTGAAGTGTGTAAGTTTTCCTTCCACCTCCTTTGGGGGTGATCACGAAGGCACTAAGTCCAAAATCTTCATTTGACAGAGATAGTGTTCAAACTGATGTGCAATTTTAAGAAATGGTTGGTACGTAAACGAAGAAACAAAAAGAGGCAACAGGTAGGGCGAACCGTCAGAAATTTAAAGCACTAGTTTTTATTATTATTTATTTTATTGCTCATGCATATATTTTTTTTGTATTTTATAAACCCGAAGTCCGACCCAGGCATCAGATGGTATTGCCTGAAGGTTGCTGGCTTTATGCTATTCGATTGTGAAAAATTGTGCTGTAAAAAAAAAAAAAAAAAAAAAAAAATCGATTTGCCTTGGTGTAAGTGTTTAGTCTGTATCTGGTTTATTTTTGGCGCTGTTTCTCATCGCCAAAATCAACTTAATTTAATTTATAAAAATTCGGACTGGAAGTTATAAAAACAAAATTAGAAACAAGCGGTAAAAAAAGAAAAGAAGAATCACATTCTTATAACACGACGCTAAACTGTCTTCGCTTGTTTATTTCTAAGTCGAAATATATTTAGTCTAGTTATCAATATCTGGTCCATTTTTAGATCTATGATAAGGGTGTTGGGTTGAAATAAAAGGAGTGAAGGAGTAAGCAGTTTCGTACTTCAATCCCACCAGTTCCAACTGGACTTTTTGGGGCCGATCTTTTTTAGTACGAATTTCTTGTAACGCTTAGGCTTTTAAAAAATTCCGGCCACACTCAAGGCCTTCTCCAAGGGGGGAGTAGCGGTTCGAAACCATTAGTGTGTCCCATCATGCAGCATTAGTCAAATATTGACTTCGGTCTTTTTCTTTGAAGTTTGTCGGTTGAGCTTTCTTTCAAATGATTTTCCAGGGGCAGCATTCCTTGGGAGACCTCCAAATGTAGGGACAGTATTTTAAAAAAGCCTCTCTTCAAGTACTTAACTTGGTGTGTCTCCTCTAACAGGTGATCTGACCGTACCATGTTTTTGCGAGTTCGCCGTATTGGTGCTTACGATCAGCTGCATTGCACGTATTATCGTCGGAAAAATAGGATGCACGGTTAATAAAAATGATCCCCTATATTGTTGAATGCACCAGAAAAATTGTTGGTCCTAGGATGCTTCCCTGAGGAACTCCAGCCTTTACATTATATATACTACATATATTCGCTCCTTTAACGTATCCAAACAAATAAAATTCTTGCCATTTTTTCTTCTTTTTTTCGTTTCATATCTTGTTAACTTTTTATAAATTTCTACTCTCTTTAAAAATAGCTTTGTTTTGTTTTATGAATTGTTTTATGACTAAAAGCATTAACTATTTGCAGATATCTTGCGAGTAGGACCTGGAAATGGATTCCGAATTGGGGAACCCAAATTTTTCCCAATAAATGATGACCGTCCAGGATCTTTTATCAACGAGATAGGTCTACGTTCCCCGATGGGCCCAGATCTAATGATGTTCTGTATGCCAAGGCAAAAAGCGGATGTATACTCCGCTATTAAAAAGGTACGTTCTATACCGTTTTATGCCTTTAAACAATTGTGTATTTGTCAACATTATACAATCGCAATTTTGGATAAGGGCCTTAGCTGTACTATAGACAACATTCGATTACTTTGATTGCTAGATTTTTTGATTCGTGCTACATACAATGAAACTATCGACCAAATACAGTTTTTCAGCACTATTGATGTAGGACTTGGCGACTCCAATAGTGCTGAAATTTTTAGAGTTAAACGGAATAAAGCAACAAGGTAGATACAGGTACGATAAAATACCTCTTTTTGTGTAAGTTCATTTTCCTTAAATTTAGGAACTGTAAACTCAAGGAAATAAATTTGGACGTTGTCTTTTTTCAGGTGAGGATCCTTTTGAAGGATTAGCAAGACCATCTCAGCCTTTTTCTCGTTATATCCCTAGAAAGCAGGATTGAACCACATTTTTGTACAACTTGGTGTTCGAAATACGATAAGTAGGAAGAGTACTCAAAGCAATCCGTAGACAATTTCACTTCCTCCGTCTTCACTGTCAGGGCGGCCACGCTTTAGAATTATACTTGACCACTGTTTTCATTGTAGTTTCCAATATTCTAATTTTGGTGCAGACTAACACCTTGGGCCTTTTTAACATCATAACACCTCTTCTACTTTTAACATCACTGCACCCACTTTCTTTAATTATAATACTACCCAGGTAAGTGAAGCTGTCCAATTGATGTGTCCCCTAGTTACACGACATCTACTCTTCACCTTCCGATATCCCCAGTTTTCTCTCTCCTCTTTCTCTCCTCTCTCCGCTCTCCTCTCTCCTCTCTCTTTTCTCTCCTCTTTCCTCTCTCCTCTCTCTCTCTCCTCTCTCTCCTCTCTCTCTTCTCTCTCTCTCTCTCTCTCTGCCTCTCTCTGCCTCTCTCTCTCTCTCTCTGTGTGTGTCTCTCCCTTTCTCTCTCCTCTCTCTCTCTCTCTCTCTCTCTCTCTCTCTCCCTCTCCTCTCTCCTCTCTCCTCTCTCCTCTCTCCCTCTATCCTCTCTCCCCTCTCCCCTCTCTCTCTTCCTCTCTCTCTCTCTCTCTCTCTCTCTCTCTCTCTCTCTCTCTCTCTCTCTCTCTCTCTCTCTCTCTCTCTCTCTCTCTCTCTCTCTCTCTCTCTCTCTCTCTCGTGTGCTCTGTTATATCTAATCATTGATGATACATCATCGATTATTTGTTTTGGTACTGTGTTTTCAAAGTGAATGTTTGAAGTGTATAGTTATAAATTTGAGATGTATACTACAGATGTATACTCATATATGGTTATCTAGTAGATTCAACTCCAGCGTTCTTTTTTAGAAAACGCTTTTTTTCTTGAAAGAAAAAAATCTGAAGAAGGATTACAAATGGAAAATGCGCTAAATCGTTTCATTAATTAATTCAGTGAAAAGATTTCGTTTTCTTTTATTTTAAGAAAATCGCTTATTTGGAAATTACTCTGAAAATTATTTCTGGATCATAGAATTCAGACTGAATCCAGCTTTGAATTCAGAATTCATAGATGTCAGCGCTGGTTGCTGAACGAAATTGAAAATGGCGTATTTTAAATGTTTTCCTCTCTTATTGTAGGAGGTTTGTGTCTCCAAACCCTGCGCATCCCAGGTTGTTTGTGGAAAAGCATACAGAGTGAAAGGACTTAGTGTAGCTACTAAGGTGATGATTCAAATTTGCGCAAAGCTGGGAGGTGAGCCATGGGGTGTGCAAATACCGCTCAAAGACGCTATGGTTGTTGGCTTTGATTCATGGCACGATACTTCACAGAAGAAGGGTAAGTGTTCATTTATTTTTATAGATCGTGTTGAGCGGGGGGGGGGGTTGAGGGGGAAGCATAGCGCTAAAATATTCCCAGTTTGTTGGATTTTAGAGTTGGGGTGATGTTTTACGGAAAAAAGGATACGTAGTTATTTATAAACAGTTTAAAAAGGGGGAAGAGAGGAACCTACTTGTCAGTACTAGTCTAAGCGACTGAATCACGTTCTGATAATCACTCACCGAATGACCTGCCGCCAAATCTTTGCAAAAAAAAAAAAATTGCCACCAGTAAAACCAAGTCATGCCAGTTTTTCGGGTATTCTCTAACTTTGCCAAAGGGGTACGATTGTACCGTTTTTAGTTCAATTTAGAGGTCATAGTACAATGCGGTACATTTAGATTTTATACTAGACACAGTTTTCGGTTTAGTTGGGTTTGACTTGCTCCTTTCTGACTCGGATATCCGTTCACACTTAAGTTTATCGAAAATTTTCTTCTTTTTTGACAAATTTTTTACCTGCTGTTCAGATGGTTCGGACTAATATCTTGTGGTACAATTTTAGTCGGAAAACCGGTGCAGTTTATTTGAAAGCCTTGGCAACACTGCTAGATTTTCTTTCAAGGTTGTCGCTCATCCAGAAAAGAAGGTTTTGTAACGATGATTTTGAAAGGTTTTGAAAGAGTTTTGAAAGATTGATTAGACGGTTATTTTCAGCCAAGATTTTTTTTTATCCCAAAGAAAACTATATTACAACCTCCCAATTTCAAACTCGCTTAACCATTTCATGTTGGTACTTTTATCTTTTCGTCTTTCCTTTTGCAATTAAATAAAAAAAACAAGTTTTTTAAACTGAAAGTAAGGAGCAACATTAAAAGTTAAAATGAACAGAAATTAATCCGTATACGAAAGGGACTGTCCCCTCCTCAACGCCTCGCTCTTTACGCTAAAGTTTTTTTTTGTTTTAAAAAATAAAGTTGTGTGACAGAGTCAAACTTTATCGTAAAGAGCGAGGCGTGGAGGAGAGGACAGTCTCTTTCATATACGGACTACTTTATTTTCGTTTTAAGTTTTAATGTCGCTCCTTACTTTCAGTTTAAAAATAATTGTTTTTTTTATTTAATTTTTGAACGTTTTTGAATAAATGCAGGTTTTGATCTTGGCTCACCGTACATGAATAATTAAAACAAAATTTTCATATTAATTTACTTTTATTTAGTTAAATGGCTTTCTCGAAATTTGTTAAAAATGACCGCTTAATCACAAAGGCCGTTAATTAGAATAAATAGCTCTTATGAAAGTACTAAAAAATCTTTGGCTTAAAGAGCGAGGTATCGACTACGGGGTGAACCCAGTCATATATGTAATATTTTCTGTTCGTTTCAAGTTTTGATGTTGCTGCTATTGCAGTTGAAATACTTGTTTTTTTTATATTAAATTTCTGATCTTTTTTTAAATAATGCTGGGAAGTCCGGCGTCCCCTTCATAGCAATGTCCCTTCCCCCATGAAAACTTCCTTCATGGAAATATCCTCCCACATTATAAACTACAATTATTGGCTATTTTCAGGTAGTCAGAGTAATAAGAAATAAGGTTTACAGACCCAAAATTAGGTCAGCACGTAAAAAAAGGTGAGCAAAAGATTTGGACACTTTTCATCCGAATACGCAAAAATGTTCCTCATAAAATGTAGAGTGCTAAAACAAGGTTCAAATGAAACTGTAAATACAAAGAAAAAAAAATACCCTTCAAATTCACTTTTGTTCATATTTGCTTGTGCGTCAACCTCTTGTTTTAGTTCTTCATAAAATGATTTCTGGCCACCGCCTTCGGTTTCATCATATTCAGCATCAAAACGTTCTTTTAATTTCATCTTTTCTCGATAGTTTTCCTAAGGCAAGGTTTCCCTGCAGTGGTTTCCCTAAGGATTAATATATTAATCACTCATAAGGACTTCACCAAATTGGAACAATCGTAATGAGTATGAATCCCCCTTTTATCTCTGGATTGGAACTCGTGTTGACAATCATAATTTTAAGCATCAACTCCTCAGAGTACAAACAATAAACTACATACGTATTTTTTTACAGTATTTGAATAACAATGATAAGTAAAGAGATTTTAAAAATGGAAAGAAAAAATTATAAGAAGAATAAAATGAATATTTTATTGGGGGGGGGGGGGTGTTTTTAAACGGAGAATTCCTGTGCCAAGCATAGCAAACAGGGCTTTATCACTGCGTTTACAATATTTAAACTTTAGTTTTGGGGGGTTTAAGAAGCAAAAAAAGGTACCTGCCGCCAAATCTGCAAAAAAAAAATTGCCACCAGTAAAACCAAGTCATGCCAGTTTTTCGGGTATTTTCTAACTTTGCCAAAGGGGTACGATTGTACCGTTTTTAGTTCAATTTAGAGGTCATAGTAAAATGCGGTACATTTAGATTTTTTTTTGTACTAGACACAGTTTTCGGTTTATTTGGGTTTGACTTGCTCCTTTCTGACTCGGATATCCGTTCACACTTAAGTTTATCGAAAATTTTCTTCTTTTTTGACAAATTTTTTACCTGCTGTTCAGATGGTTCGGACTAATATCTTGTGGTACAATTTTAGTCGGAAAACCGGTGCAGTTTATTTGAAAGCCTTGGCAACACTGGTGGACTTTCTTTCAAGGTTGTCGCTCATCCAGAAAAGAAGGTTTTGTAACGATTGTAACGTCAAGGACTCTGACTTTTTGGCTAGTCTAAATATACACCCTAATGGCACTAGATAAAAATCAGAATCAATTCACCACTGACAGCTCAGTCCCCTTCCTTCATATTAAAAATGTTAGGTGTTTTTTTTTTCTAATAAAATCACAGATTACGTATACACTTGTCCTCTTGTGATGACGAAATATTGAAGGTTTTTTTTAAATGCTTTTGCATATTTTACAACGTATGGAAAAAAAGTGATAAAAATGATCATGCCAATAGCAAAACTATGCAAAAATCTCCAGACTATTTTGTTGTTACTAAATTATTTAAAAAACAAAACAAAATTGAATGCAAATATTCTATAATTATTAGTATTGTATGCGAATAGTGTGCAAATATAATACATGACATTTAAACTGATGTTGCATGAAATGTTGCATGAATACTTTCCTTTCTAGAATCCATGGTAGTGTCTCAACAATTTTTTTTCTATTCAATAAAAAAAATTCATCGAATAGTTTTACAAAGCAAAATAAAGAATCGTAGGAGCACCCAAAATGAGACTAATTAATATTATTAATAAATTTTAGTCTTACTACTTAATTTTTAAAAATCTAAATGAACAGAAATTGCAATGAATGAGTAAATGGCCCCTAAACGAATAAAAATTGGAATAAATAACCAAATGAAACGTAAAGATAACTAAAACTGTTATGGATGAATTAAAATGAACAGAAATTAACTGAATAGTTGAGTTGAACAGAAATTGCCACAGTAGGGCTACCTGATCATGTTTGTACCTTTTTCCGGAAGAACCAACAATTTTTCCTGTTTTTCTTGTGAATTAGGGTCCTCTTGGCCCTAAATATAGATGTTATAAATTTTGAGCTGTTAAGACAAAAAGGGTTTGGTTCTTCTAGGGTGTGTTTTTGAACTGGAGTGTAACCCCTAGCTGAACTTATGACTAAAGGTTTTAAACTGACTAGGCATGGTGGGGCTTGTGACCTACGTATTTCTGGGCCCCATCTAAACTCTTCTAGACAAAACGGATAGTTTTCTGTAGTCCAAGCAACAATCCTTAGAAGTTTCATGCTAGTTGGAAAAGAATTTAGACTGCTATTTCCAGGCCAATAATTCAAGTGCCCCATTTCAGGTAAAACTGTTTCAGCTGATTTTGTTTTGAAATTTTCTCTTTCAGTTCTCTCTTTTTCAATTATGTCTGAATTAGAGTACCGCTGACTTAAAAAATTTTAATTTTACACTTTAAGTAATATAATTTTGGGGGTTTCTTTTTGTGTTCCTTTTTCTGATGGCTAATACCCCCAGACAATTTTTTTCTTTTTTTACACTACATTGCTCATGTCTCGAGGACTTAGGGCTGGATTTGACCAGTTCGCAATAATCTCTTTAGCTCATTTCCCAGCCTTTTACACCCTTCCCCTCCCAGCAAAATATGTTATTCTATTGGCCCTGAGAATAATCCCTGAAAGTTGCGATTCAGTTGGAAATCCAAGGTTAAAAGAAAACCATACATTTTTTACATGAAACGTATCTGTAAACAATTTGATATATGCATAATTTACGGCCTTTGTCCGAGGGGCTGTTGGGGTCAACCCCCCCCCCCCCGCGAGGTATATTTATTTGACGGTTCGACTTTTCTGAGAAAACATGCCATGGAAAAATTGACCGGATGTCTTGTATCGTGATGAGGGGGGGGGGACGGTACCAATGAGAGCGTGAGAGGGGGTTTCAAACTTTAAATTATGATTAGATTCCCCAGTTGATAATATTTTATTGTAAAAAATATAACATTCGAAAGAATTTGTGAATCTGTTGGGATCTGTATCCAGAGTATTTTTTTTTAGCTCTAATGCGAAAGGTTTTTGTACATCGACAAAATTTCTCAAACTTATGCAAATATATATGTAACCATGAGAGTAAGAGTCTCATACTAGTATTTTCTTTATTTTTGTATATATCATCGGTGGGGGGGGGTGGATACTTTTTGGAGTAGCGAATATTATATCTGTGCCGTACTAGCTAAGCGGTTGGCGCGCTAGACCTGAAATAATTGTGTCCGTGAGAGCTGTGGTTCGAATTCTGGTGTTGCTCATTATTTGGATTGGAACTGGGGACAGTGGTGCGACTCAGTAAGCTCAACTAGAGTCGACCCACCTCCAAACGGGTACCTGAAAAAATCTGGGGGGGGGACACGGAAATGTCAGATGATTTGTCCTCAGCTACCTATTGCACTCCATATTGAAGACTGAGAATCAGGAAAGCAGCATCTGCATTATGCGATAGTTTATCAGCATGTGATTTATATATATATATATATATATATATATATATATATATATATATATATATATTATATTCGGAAAGAGAATTCCGGTAATCCAAAAGCCGTAAGAAAGTGGAGTGACACAAGTCTATTTGGAGGCATAAGGAAGCTGAGAGAGACGGTCAAAACCGAGCCAAGAAACCCGAGAGGCTGATATTTTGGGTAGTAATTGTATTATAGGCTATTTTTCATTTCAGCTGTAGGTGGATTCGTTGCATCTATGAATCAAAGTTTTACAAGTTATTATAGCACGGCCGTATTTCATACACGTGATGAAGAAATAGCGACCTGCATGGAAGCATGCTTTGTGAAAGCACTGAGAGCTTATCAGGTAACTTGTATATCTTCTCGCATTTTATTAGTATTATGAAGGAAGTGATGACTGGGGATTCACTTTGTCGGATTTATAGTTGATTTGAAGTTTAAGATGGTGATAGTATAAAAAGTATAAGGATCTTCCAAACCGAAAAGTAAAAAAGTAAGAGAAAGCAAAAAACAAGAAAAATTTCAACCAAAGTATTAAACTGGGCCGGTTTTCGTCGGTCTTTTTTTTATTTCTTGTTCACTTTATTATTTTTGTCTCCTTAATCTGCTAATCTAAAAGTACGGTAGTTTTCAGCTTAAAAGACGATATCAATAAACCCAATTGTGGGTGATAATTGCTTATTCAGAGTCAAGTCCTGTCCTTAATCCAGAACGGGTTTTAGTGGTAATTTTGAAAAGTTAAAGTGTCGTATTCACTCCTCTCTTTCTAAGTTTTATTAAAGAACGATAAGGATTCGAACTGCAGCAAATTCTTATCATACCATAACTTGGTTAGACAGGGAAGGAAACATTCCGTAGTTAAACAAGAAAGGTTAGCTCTTACCGATACTATTACGAGATTGATTATTACTATTAGAAAGGCTGTTACTCTTTAGTTTACTAAGAAAAAGCTTCATTCCTTTATAGATGTAGAAAGTGAGAAATTAATTAATGCCAGTTTCTTAATAAAACATGCCTTACGTCTCTTTACTAATTTCCCGAAGGTAGTAGTAAGCCTAAATGGTTGTTTTTGAGGTAGTTCAGTTTAGTAGACCATTTTTATGAATTAAGTCGCAGTTGTCACCTAAGTTACATCTAGGACTTCGTATAAGAACTATGGAGGGTTTTTAGTTTTTCACAGGGAACCAGGTAATATGTTTCAGAAAATTCCAATGAACCTCAAAATTCCCTTTAGACATTTTGTATCCTACTCCCCCGGAAGCCTTTTTAATGTAACACTTGTTTAGTTATTTTGCTTAGCCTATGGTTGCAAAGAATAAAAAAAAGGCAAAGTCAGATTGTTTGAATTCTTATATCCCTTTTTAAAAAGCAAAAAACCGTTCATCCTAAGCCAAAGAGAAAAGTTAGGTAAAGGGGTAAAAAAGGAAAAAAAAATAACCCAAAACAAAAGAAGAGACAAAATTAAGGTTGTTACTTTATTGAGGAATAAGGTTGGTTGACGCGTTGGCATGTATGACGTCCGTTTTTTCATCACGTTGTTCCCGAGAGAATTTTTCGATTATCTTTTTTGGGATACTTCTGCTCATAGGTTCAGGTTCCATCATTGTGGGTAGATTTGAATTCATGTTCCGAGTATTTATCAATGAATAGATTCGAGTTCCATTGGGCTCCGTCATAGGCGTACGTAGCTTCTTCTCTAGGGGCAGCCGATTCTGTGATGAAGGGCGGGGGGCTGAAGTTATATTGGCAGTTCACAAAACCTTACATTGCCAGCAAGTTCTATCACACCTATGAAATCTTTATTAATAAGTAATCACCAAAAATCATCAATAATCTTCAGCATTAATCAATCTCCTTTGACTACAGCTAAATCTTTCCAAGACATTACGGATAATTGCTTCTTGTTTGACTCTTATTTTGTCATTCTAGCTGTTTATTCTAAGCTTTTTCAACCATCTACCTTTTATCAACTGCTTTTTTAGCCATTTGCCCTTTTTCAACTGCTTTTTCAACCATCGGCTTTTTCAGCCATATCTAGTGTAAATTTAAAGTTCTATGGGGGAGGGTAGCTCACCCCCCTTCCGTACGCCCGTGGGCTCTGTTATTCTTACGCCTAAAAGTCGTATCTAATATTTTCACTCTAGAGATATCATTGCCGGAATTCGTTAGATAGTTTCTTCTTTAAGGCAGGATTCCTAGGCTGTTTTCAAATGAAGGATGAGCAGTGCAGCGTAAATTAAAAGAATCAAAGTGTGATTGAACACAGTTTACCCTACTGATCTTCTCTTTGTTAATAGCTTAGCAAACAGTTTCTGGTAATTATCCCTTCCTTTTCTGTTCATTGGCATTATCCCTCGGCAATTATCCTTTGTTGATTTTCCTTTACTGTCCATTTGCATTATCCCTTGGCGATCACCTTTGGCAATTATCCCTTCCTTTGCTGTCCATTGGCATTACCCTTTGGAAATTACCTTAGGTAATTATCCCTTACTCATCCTTTCTTTGCGAATAGCTTAGCAGACGATTTTAGGCAATTATCCCTTCCTTTGCTGATCGTCCCTTGCTGATTGTCCTTTCCTGTCCATTCGAATTATCCATTGGCAATTATCCCTTGCTGATCTTGCCATTGGTAGCTTAGCAAAAGGTTTTTGCCAAATATCTCTGAAGAGTGAAAAATGTCAGATGCTACCTTTCGCGACGACATAGCTTTTTTGGACAAGTTGGTCAGTAAATTCATCGGATGCTCATGCCCTTTTTTGAGCTTGGGTTACTTTTTTGTGGATTAATTGTAATATATATATATATATATATATATATATATATATATATATATATATATATATATATATATATATATATATATATATATGTATATAAATTGCATGGTTTTTGATCTCTTTCAGCTCTTAACTGATTTTTCATAAAATAAAATTTTGTCTCTGTGAAAACCCTTCGTAAAATTCTTTTCCTATAAAGAGCTCTTTCTTTTTTCCTTGTAGAATTATTAAAATATATATCTTTGTTTGGGGTTTAACTACGATGTCCTTGAAAAATTGACTATATGCATGGATTATACTGGAAAACACATCTCAAAATTTATTTGAAAACAAGACAGAAGCACAATAAGAACAAACAGAGAAATGTACTTACTTGTACTTACTTACTTACTTGTACTTGTTGCACGGTCAAGCAGCATCTAGATTCATCGTGGCGCTCAGCAGATGACGATATGTCTCCTTCCATAGGTTTCGCTCGAGGGTGGCAGGCTCCTTCATTTCCAGGCACTGGTAATCCCAGTGACGGCCGCATTTTCGGAATCCCCCGATTGGCTCCAGATCAGACTTAACTATTGCTAGCCAAGCCTTTTTTTGATCTCCTGTCCTCCTCGTTTAAGCAGGTAGTGGCAGACGTCTGGGGCATTTTTTGTTTATATAGTCATCTGGTCCTTCCAATATGTGGCCAAACCCTTCCAGTCTCCTATGCTTAACAATGTCAGAGACAAGTGGGCGATCCCCACATTTTCTCCTCACTTCTTCATTTGAGATTCTATCTGAGGGGCGGATACCCAGGATATAGCGCAGGCATTTGTGGTTGAATATATTCAAGCTCAACGCTTCAGCTGCTTTAAGTGACCACGTTTCACACCCATAGAGGAGGACAGAAAGAACTATAGCTTCATACACTCGGAGCTTTGTGCGTAGCGATATTTCGCTCCGCTTCCAGAGATACTTCCGTAATTGAAAAAAGACACTCCAGGCTGACGATATGCAGCTCTGGATTTCTTCTGAAGATTCGCCGGCAGGGTTTACCATCGATCCGAGGTTTTTGAACGACTGGACGTCCTCTATCTGATTACCATTTAGGTTCACAGGGGTTTCATCCGTCTGTTCGCATGGATTTTGTTTTCGGTAGGCTTATTTGGAGACCAGTCGAAAGTGCTTTGACTGCCACGTCATTTATCATAGCCTGGGCATCTGCAATGGATTCAGCAAGCATGTCCACATCGTCAGCATAGTTAAGATCAGTGACGGAGAAGGACGGGCTCACTGCAAAGCCTTTATAATTAAAACATTAAATACAAAAATGTAAAGAATTCAGCAATAAACACAGATGTAGATAAAGACAGTAGTAATAATAATGCTGCCACTTTAGAAGAAGAACTGAAAAATGTTGCAAGAAGAAACTAAGGAAGTTGGGCTATTAACTCTGGCTAAAAATCAGAAGTTTTCTTTTGTTTAGCATTTTAAATTTACTCCCTCATGTCAATCGTGAGAGTCTGTGCATGGAGTTTGGCTTAACCCTCCTCATCCTTCGCGTTTACAAGAACTTCCTCCTGCCTCCCTTTAACTTTTCGGATAATGCCTGAATCGATGCTAAAATAACTTCCGTCATCTTGTAGCCTAATAAATAAGCAAAAAACAGAAACTTACTCGCAAGGGGGGTATGTTTGTGGAGCCTGTTTGTTTCGTGCGTTTGCTGTTTCTCAGGTGGGATAACTGTCCGAATATCCATAAATCTAACTTTTCTGCGCATTTTTTTTGGCGGAAAACACTTAAGTGTATCACCCACATCGAGATTATTACGTCCAGTTATCCGTTGCAGTTCACTACGTCATTTATTGCAAAATTTCTATAATTGATGATTTAATTAAACTTGATGGCAGTGGAATAATGAAATTCTGAAGTCAGATCCGACATTCAATAAGTCCAAAAACAGGTGCTTTCACTTTAAAGACCAAATGAAGACTATGTAATGTTACAACTTTTTTTTTTTTTTTTTTTTTTTTTTTTTTTTTTTTTGCCTGTGTATCAACTTGTGATTTAACTAGCTAGAATAACTCTTCACTCTTTTGTAATATTACGAATATTTTTAACAGACTCTTAATTTTTCTCATTATTTTTCAGGGCAAGAATGGCAGCTTTCCAAAAAAAATATTCGTTTACAGAGATGGCGTCGGTACTGGCGACATTGGTTATGTGAAAAACATTGAGCTTAAGGCAATTCAACATGTTGTTTCGAAAATTGACCCCGCTATTCAAATTTGCTTCACTATTGTTTCCAAGAGGATAAACACAAGAATCCTTTCAGTTAATGGACAGGTGAACAAATTAATTTATAATTAAGGGCATAAACAGAGGCCTCATCAGTGGGGTTTTTTTTCGTGAGCACATACAGGGAGAAGGGAGTGATTATTTATCTATGCCTCCTCCTCAGAAACTCAAACATGCATAAACAGGGCACGATTATAGGCACAAAAAAAAGACTTTCATGGCCAAACAAGCTACGTAAGAATTTTCGAAGACCACACTGTCTTTCCATGACGTGCAAATAACAGTTCAAGTAGAGATAAATCCTTTTTTTATACAGTGAAAATAATGACGACATCTGTGGACATTTCACTCATACACAGTGATCCTCGTCATCAGGTAAACATTATAAATGAACGGCATTTTCTTTTACAGTCAAGCCATGTTTCTCTCCCCCCCGTTATTCTCCCCCAACCCCCACTCACCATGTTTTTCGTGCCATGTCAAATACTACTGTTGTACAATTGATGCATTTGATTTTCTTTAACAAATAGGTCAAAATAGTCAGAAACCATAATTAAATTTCCATACAATAATAAAGAAAATTAATATTGCTGCTTATTCTTAAAATAAGTCTCAATGGGTTTGGAAGCACCCCCCCCCTCCCCCCAAAAAAGAAGCAAATAAGGTTTCAACTACAAAATAAACTTCCGCAGAAAAAAAAATCTACAACAATTATCCCCGATTCCTCTACCCCTTCAAAACAAATTTTAATTGAATTATGTCTTGATAGCACTTCTGACACTCTACAATTCATCATACTTTGTGGCACATTTTGGCCGTCAGTCAATTATATGGGTGGTGTATTTTATAGATGAGTTATGTTGTATTTAATAATGGTAGGATGGTTTTACGTTGCAAATTAACATAGGCCAGTTTTCGATAGGTATTATAAGCATAGAATAGAATTTATTTGAGCTAAAAACCCATAGGCTATGCCAAAAAATATAAACAAAGAACAATTACCAAGAAATTGCATAAATCCTAACATAATCCTATAGAAATCTACTTCTATGATTCATCGCGTGACGAAAGAATCGTGGCAAGCTTCTGATACCCATAAGACACTCATCCGCACACACTCTCACCAACCACTCAAAATCTTAATTTCCCCTACCAAACACTTCAATTCTCCAATCACTCCGCTCCTCACATTCACATATCAAGTGATATACGCTCTAATCTAAACCTCCACACATAGGACAATATTAAAAGTAGTAACTCTGAACAGAAAAAACATTGCTCTGGAACAACCTGAGTTTCAGTTTCTGTGAGTATGCTGTCTATTGCCAGACATTGTAGAAGTCTCTGAAATACTGCGTTGGCTAGGACTATTCTTAGTTGCAGTGTTCTTTGGGAGTCACCACTGGAAGTTAGTATACTTCCTAAGTACTGAAAGTCTGTCACCTGTTTGATGTCTCAACCTCCTGTTTGTATTCGTATTGGTGGACTGGTAACTTACAAAACTTTAGTCTTTGAGAGTGTTGATTTGTAATGTGAACTGTTCAGCTCTCTTAGTGAATTAGTTTAGGAATCCTAAAGCTTCTGCTTTTCGGCTTCTATGAGGCCAACATCGTCTGTGAGGTCAACGTCCTAGAGGTGGTTTCCTGGATTCCATCTCCATTTGTCTGTTTAAAGATACAGTGTGCGACTAGGACAGAGAGATAAGGTAATATGATATTGCCTTGCTTGACACCAGTCATAACTTTGAAGTAACGCATGTTGCCATGTGAGGTTTTAACACAGCAATTTGCCTCATGATACATAGCAAGTAATATACTAACTAGTTTCTTGGGAATGCCATATAACCATAAGTCTGCACAGGGTTTGACCATTTACGGAATCGAAGGCTGTTGTAGTCAGCGAAGAGTGTATAAGCGTTGTTTCTATTCATTAAATTCTTCCAGGATCGTTTGGTGAGTAAAGAACAGGTTGGCACTAGATCGTTTCAGTCGGAATCCATAGTGTTCTTCAAGAAAATGGGAATCAAGGGCTGTTGGCAGTCTTTCTGGCACTAAAGTCGAGAAGAGCTTCGCAGGGATTGACAGAACATTGATGCTTCTGTAGTTGGCGCATTCTTTTGCATCTTCTTTCTTGATGAGTTATACTTCCTGTTGTCCATTCTTTGGGGTACCTTTAGGTCTGTCACAGGAGCGACAAGACGGATAGACAGATGGCCACTTAGCTTCTGGATCACTTACTTTAAAAGTTACCGTTTCACTACTTTGATTCTAACTTCAGCAATTGACAAAACATTGTCTATAAAACCGTGTTTAATAGCACAAAAAAAGCAGTTGCTTGGCCTGGAAAATTGTTAGTCATCTCCCATTAATTGATAAGACCCGCGTTTATTCAAAGTCAATTTGATTTCCCCTTCTTTTATTTTCGGTGGTAAGCTCAGATATCCTGAAAAAAAAATAGTCTTAAGGGGCTTGAAACTTGTACTTGGCCTAGAGAAATTTCAATATTCAACTACTAACAACTCACGGCAGCACAAGTCGCATGATACAACACAGCTACGCACGCTCCTCCTCCATTCCAATCTATGCAAAAAAAAAAAAAACCTTCTTTCGTTTTGCCCAGACGGTTGGCAAACAGGGACAATCTGGCAATATGTCATCCTTTATCCGTAGAACGTGTCCTTGCTATCTCATCCTTTCTATCATTACACCCTGAGAAAGTGGGATTGAAATACCTTTTTCGTACTGCTCACTGTTTGAGATACTGTCAGTCAGTCAGGCACCCAAAGAATCCGTAGCCAATTTATCAGGAAAATATCAAATCCTTCATTTTTCAGAGTGCCCACGCTTCAGAACCACACTTAACCGCTGTCATCATTGTATCTTCCAATATTCTACTCTTGGTTTGCAGACCTATCTGCCTATTCTTGTAATCTTTTTTGCATCCTGAACTCGCAAAACCTCTAAAACTTCGTTCATTATTCTAACATTTTTGTCTAGGATGCTTGAAGTCCAGTTGAATAGTTTATATAAAATTCCATCAAATATGATCCATGCAAGTGGGGAGAGAACGTAACCCCTGCTTAACTCCTAATTTAATACGAAACCAGCTGCTAACCTCATTTCCTGCCTTAACCGCTGCACCGTTATTCTCGTACATAGAATTGATCATCTTTATGTATTTATATGATACTACACAAGGATAAGACCCTCACTAAAGATCTTCTATCGACGGAATCGAACGCTTGCTCATAATCTATAAAACCAAAGGACCAAAGGGGTTTGCTGACCCAGGAACTTTTCAAATAATTATCTAAGAACGAAAATTTTGCTATCATCAGCATCTTTATGTCTGAGAAATATCATTATACTAAGTAATTTGCTTCATACAGAAACCATGCTAGTGCCTCCTATAGTTACCACACACTCTTATCCCCTTTCTTATGCAGGTGTTCAAGTAATTTTCCTAAAAAAGCTAAGTACTTACCCCTTTTAGTGGGTCAAAAATAAATTATTATTATTATTTTCAAAAATCATATTCGTAATCTTTAGTAACATGTCTTTAACCTCACAACTACCATACTTAAAAACTCATTTACCACACTATCGGCACCTGGGGCATTTTTTCGTTCTTTTCTATATATTTTATTCCTCTACCTATCACGGTTTAGCATATCCTCAAAATTTGTAACTCTTACTCTTTCCTTGTCATTAATTCTGGCTCTGTTTCTATCTTTAACAGGGACAAGTCCATATTTACTATTCCCTTTCAATTTATTAACATGCCATACAATATTTTACTGCAATGCCGTCTGGCTGCATCTTCCAGATTTTGGCACTTTTATCCATGGCCTCCATTTCACGCTTCCTTAATTCATACTTAAATATTTTCTCCACTATCTTTATTTTCCTCTTATTTTTACCAGTTTCCGTTTTTACTATTAAGAAGCTATTTTTTTAGCATGGAAATCCGCCCCCTTCAACGGTAGTTGATGATGTCGTAACATTACCGGAGCGGTATGACTATTTTTTAATATCTCAAAGTGTTCGCCAAGGGACAGTGTCTCCCACGTCTTTCAACATTATCGAAGATGCGACAAATTTCAAAGCCAGTATACATCAGAGACTCTCATACAAGCTGTGTCACTTGTACTACAATTGGCAGGTATGTTGCACAAAGTGATTAAAGGTCAAATATAATTTTTAGCCTCAATTAATTATGGATTAATTAAGCTTATACTAGCAAATATTAGTCGTTAGTGTAAAACTGCAATTAAATATTTTCGTAGACCACACTTGCTTTATTTATAATTAAGATGATAATACCAGGGAAAATTTTTATTAAGACAATGGAGATTTCATTTATGGAATATTAAAGAAATGCATTATTGGCCCTGCAAATTCTGAAACTTTAGTTGACACTAATAGTAACGATAATGAAGAAGAATAAATTCATGATCATTTTATGTCGTTTTAAAAATGACATAAAAATGAAATTATTTTCTGGCCTCTGACACCAACTTATTTCACCAGAAAACAGATTTTTTACCATCTTTCTTTCGGTTGTTAGACTTGTTATACAATTATAGAAATTATTTTGTTGCTGAATTTCTCTCATATGTTGCCACATTGAATTGTAAAAGGAAACAAGCGGAAAGTTTTCTTGATTACAAGCAAGCCAGACCAGACACCCAATTTATCGGCAGTTGGTCGTCGAGCAAAACAACAATCAAAAGGCTGATGCAACCGTTATGTTTAATAGGGCTATTGAAATAGGCTAGTGGGTATATTTAAAATCAAGTAATTAAAGCGATTTTTTTTTTAATCCAAAGTAAATAAATATTATCGTGACATGTCAGTAGACAACAAGAGGAATAAATATAGCAGGGTAGGATTGCTGAATTGGTCTTTCTAAATAGATGTGTTTGTAGATATTTCAGGTAACTAATACTTTGAAGTGTTTAATAATTTAGTAATATCCGTAATAATGTGTATTTTTATTTATGGCACTTTTTTCTTTTGCTATATCAATCAGGAAAGTTATATATCCTAGTGACTGATATTAATATTTGATATTTATTTAAAATTAACAACAATTTACATACAAAAATCATTATGATTCACCCAAAACCAAAAGGTAGTGTGAATCAGGTAAAAAAAAACATATACGTGTAATATCTTTTAAATTCACTATAATAAGAAAGAGAAATAAAAAAAAAAAAAAAAAAATACAACGGGGGCAGCAACTACATAACATATTCATGCTGTGGGGTCACATTCACCAACCAACAAAAAATTACAACTTAATTTAAATCAAATCAAATCTCCTTCAAAACAAACAAAACTAAAATTCATACTTGCTTAATAATTTTTTTTAAATTTTCCTTTATAATCAGTGAGATTTTTTATCTTCTTCATATCATTATCCAAGTTATTCCATAATTTTATACCCTTTATAATAAAAGAAGACTTGGACCTGGCAGGCATTATAGGTGGAGTATGACGCATTCTTACCCCTAGTATTTAGGTTATGTATATTCCATCGGCTATGATATCATGATATTGGGAATATCATGAATATAGGATTCATGATATTGTGTTTTTTACTCATTTTCTGTTGATATTTGCACACGTTCCTTATATAATATAACTTGGCGTCTGTGGTCATATTCTATCGTTTTAATTTCAGTTTTGTTAATATTGCTAATCATGCTAAGAAAATTTGGTAATTTGATAATTTAAGTCAAGAAGGTCTGGTTTTCAGAAATCTTTAAGCACCCCTTTGTGCAAACCCCTTTAAACCCCTTTGTGCATATATTTTATTGCAAACAATTGCTGTGAGGTGGGTTGCAAGTGTTCTTGGAGAATAGCCATCGGTCAAAATTTCAAAAATATCCTTATTCATTTTTGGAATATTTCGTTGATAGATATTTCAAATGTGTTATACGAGTGCATACATTTAAAGTACAGATATTTTTTTTTGTAATTAAGAGCTCGTAATTAAGAGAAGTACCTATCTCCACTCCTCCCTCTAGAGGGCAGTGGCCTTTGATGACCTTAAAAAAATCCGTGTGTTATGAAGTGAAACCTTGCAAAACAGATCTTCCACTTAAATGAAGTACAAGTACAAGGGTTGAACTTTGCTCAATTCTGATTTATGAGGTTTCAAAGATCTGCAAATACATTTCCTAAATTTAGGGGAAAAAACCATTGATATGGCTTAAAATTCTACTAAAAAAACAGGAATTGCGTTTTCAGAACTAAAACCAGAGAAAAAAGAACTGATAACTGAAAATTAAGGTAAAATGTTGTTTTGTCCAAATATAATAGGTATAGGACCTGTCTAGTAGACAAATTTCTAAGACTTAGAAATCAGACAAGGGTTAACGTGGGAGCTTGGCAATACCTTCTCAGAGTGTGTTTTTGGCCCTGGATTCATTACAGAGAGTTTCATTTTCCTAACCTAACCCCTTTCCAAGATAGCAAAAAGTAGCTAAACTAGAATTTTACCATTAAAGAAGCTAAAATCTTTTGAAATTAAATTAAAAACTAAAATCACTAAAAATAAAACTAAATTAATACTAAAAATAAACTGTTTTAAACATGAAAAATTAAGTGAATAAAAAATAAATTAAACAATAAATAAATAAAAATCTCTAAAATCTTGAGATTTCAGACAAATATTGTCTCTTTTTTGTCTTTTTTTTTAATAGTTATAATCATTCATTGTAATTTTCAAGCAGTGGAGTATATGAAGAGACAGACAAGAGAGTTTAGGTAACTTAAAGAAAGTGGGAACTGGCGCTAGCGTCAGCCTAAAACTCACCAAAGCCATCTAACGTTTGACATTTCCTGACATTTTTTTTTTTTTTTTGCAGTGCAATAATAAGGAAAGATTACTGTAGTAACAAATATATGACCTTTGTTTATTAAAAAGTAATTGCCAAGTATGAAAATATTGCCGAGAGAAGCCACACGCTATATGTGACTTTTAATTTCTCACTTGACTTAATTTCTACTTGAATTAAAATCAAGTAGTTGCGGGCATGCATCAAGCCATGGCTAATTGTAGAAAGAGCCAAGACAGATAGTCCGAGTGAGTGAAAGGCAAATCTGGGATAAGCCCTTTTTAGGATTGTATAAAAATGATGTAGTTTCATTTGTTGATAGATAAGATAGATAACAGAAACAACTTGACATTTTTCGTCTTTTATCATTTAGTCTTTTATCGTTTTTATCATTTTATCGTTTTTTATCATTTAGACTTATCTATCAACAAATGAAGTGACATCATTTTTATACAATCCTAAAAAGGGCTTATCCCATATTTGCCTCTCAATCACTCGAACTATCTGTTTTGGCTTTTTCTGCAATTAGCCATGTCTTGGAAATCTGCACAATACTTGATTTTAATTCAATTAAATAAAAACAACAAGTATGTTTTCTACTGAAAGTAAGGAGCAACATTAAAACTCAAAAAGAACAGAAATTATTACATATACAAAGGGGGTACCCTCCTCAACACCTCACTCTTTACGCTAAAGTTTTTTAATACGTTTAAAAAAGCATCTTATTGTTCTAAATAAACGGTCCTTGTGTTTCAGGAGCCATTTTTAAAGAATTGGGACAAAAGTCGAACTTTAGCGTAAAGAGCGGTGTTGAGAAGGGGGCAACCCCCCTTTAAATGCGTAATATTTTTTCTTGTTTTAAGTTTTAATGTTGCTTCATACTTTCAGTTGAAAAAACTTGTGTTTTTTATTTAATTTATGATCGTTTTTTAAATAATGCCAGAAAATCTGGACCCACCTCTCCACTGATACATCCTCTAGACAATTCAATCCCGGTGAAAATTTACCCAGGACAATTACTCTTAACCACTCTGCGCGTAAAATTGAGACGCAAATGAGAAAGCGAGGAATATAAAAATAATTTTGTATAATAATTCTGGCGAATTCCCCCAGTGTATAATTTCCCCTGACAAGTTCACTCCCTAGAAACTTCACTTCCTATGGAAATACACCCAGCGAAAAATTATATCAAACAACCTTGATATTTTCATTTTAAACCTTGATATTTTCCTTATAAATGGACTCGGTCGAGGGCAAATCTGGCAGAAGCCCTTTTTAGGATTGTTTAAAAATGATGCCATTTCATTTGTTGATAGATAAGTATCTATCATATATATCTATCTATATATTTCTACTTGAATTAAAATCAAGTAGTTGCGGGTATGTATCAGGCCATGGCTAATTGTAGAAAAAGGCAAGACAGTGCGATTGAGTGAGAGGCAAATCTGGCATAAGCCCTTTTTAGGATTGTATAAAAATGATGTCATTCCATTTGTTGATAGATAATTATCTATCATATATCTCTATCTATATATTTCTACTTGAATTAAAATCAAGCAGTTGCGGGTATGTATCAGGCCATGGCTAATTGTAGAAAAGGCACGACAGATAGTCCGAGTGAGTGAGAGGCAAATCTGGCATAAGCCCTTTTTACGATTGTATAAATTTGTTGATAGATAAGTATCTATCATATATATCTATCTATCTATTTCTACTTGAATTAAAATCAAGCAGTTGCTGGCATGTATCAAGCCATGGCTAATTGTAGAAAAAGCCACGACAGATAGTCGTGAGTGAGTGAGAGGCAAATCTGGCATAAGCCCTTTTTACGATTGTATAAAAATGATGCCATTTCATTTGTTGATAGATAAGTATCTATCATATATATCTATCTATCTATTTTGATTAAATCAAGTCTAAATAATTCTTTAAAGCTCTAACTAAATTCCGCAAAAAAATAATTTCAATTAAATATTTGAGATTTACATATTTAAAAAGTCCAAAAACAATTGATTTTAAACAATCATCGACATCGATTTAATCTAACATGTGACAGTAACAGCCCGTGTTCCGACTGGTTTTTCTTCCAATAATGTATGTTCTTTTTGTTCCAATTGTGTTCCGAGAGAGCACAAAAACGTTTTACAATAGTAATTAATTAAAATTGTATAAAAATTTTACCTTATTCAGATAGATTCGGACTCTACACCAACTTACATCGGAATTGATGGAACACATGACAAAAGCGAATCGAGTTCTGACAATTTTTTCTTTCAATAACCTCTTTTTAGGGTACTGTGCGAGTTCCTGCACCATGCCAGTATGCCCACAAGATAGCGTTTGTAGTGGGTGAAAGCATCCATCGGGAGCCAAGTGAGGCCCTTGCTGAACGTCTGTGGTACCTGTGAGGAGATGGGAGATATCAATATCAATTCGTTCTCCTTTTTGGTTATCAATAGTTTTGTATTGATAATGTTTTTTTATTACTTTTGTACTGGTGATTTGTAGTGGCTTCTTTTACAATATTTGCTACTACTACGATCGTATCTGTAAAGCGACCTTTTCTTTCTTATATATCTGACGTAATGGCATGTATATTGACACTCGCAAAACTTAACACTGATCTGTTATGTGGCAATTATCACAAGCCGAAGCTAAGCTTGAGATTAAGCAATAAATAAAAAAAACGCAAAATAGTAGTCTAAAAAATTTAATATGTCGAAAAGGTTGTAAAAATATCTAAAATAATTATAACTCACATAATTAAAAAGGAACAAACCAATAAAAACATGAAAATTTAGTCACGTGACCAAAAAAAAATGCTAGTAAAAAAAAATGAGACGATCTGGCTCTAGAACTCGCTGTCCGACGCCATTTTGATGGCTGCCTCAAACAACAAGTTAAAGTAAACTTTAATTATAAACAAAAAACGCACCATTAAACTACTAATAACCGCCCCGAAAATACAAATAAGCTCTTGTCATGGGGCGGCTACATACAATGTTTATAAACAAATAGTTAACCAAGCCAAAAAAAAAAAAAATGTAGTTAAATAACGAACTAAAATAGTTTTATTCTTTATTTCCGAGGCGGTTTTATCTACTTGTTATTCCTTGTCTTTGACTGTCACAGAGTTGTAATTTCAGATTCGATCAGCATTGCTATCAAAGTTATGTATTGATTATTGTAGACTGGACCGTGCTCAGGATTTTTTGTTTGGTCGAGGGGGGATAGGGTTAGCAGGTGGATTGTTACTTGGTCGACTGTCAGACCGAATCAGTGACTGAGCAATATCTTGTCTGGTATTTTCGTGGTTCTCTTAATAATCAATGAAAGTGTCACGAACTTGTTGCAGACCTAGATTTTAGCTCTTGAAGGGGGTAAGGGGGACCCCTACAGAAGATTTATTGCTATGAATATACTTAATTAATATTACATGACGGATTTTTGTGAGTGATGTTTGAGAAACGCTTTTTTCTATGTTTGTTACTAAAAAATTTTTTATTTCGTATCCTAAACCTTAGTTACAATTTAACAAACTTATTTTCTGATGAAGCGTCATATGGTAAAAATCTGTGTGCTTGATATTCACAACCATAAAATCGTTTGACAAACTCCCGAAAACGAAGTTATATTCCACTAATCGGACAAGAACCAGCTGTTCATTATCGGATTTAAATCCTTCGGCTCATTCAAAAAACGGCCTCCTGTTTATTAAGCCAAGGCTCATGACCTACATTCTAAAACTAAAGAGCTTTCAGTGGCTACAGGCATCAATAAATGCAGTAATTATTATTATTTTTTTATTCACTTTCTTACTCTACCCATGCTATTACAGGTCGTTCTCTAGGTTCGTTTGAAGAACCTGGCTTGTACACTCTATAATGATTTTCTATTTTTCATATGTCATAACAAACCCATAGAACAACATAGTGGAGCGTGGCTATGCATTTGTGTTGTGACTGAAACATCCCCCCTCCATTTATTGATGAATACAAAGTCACTAAAAGCTTAATTTGTTACTTGGCAATTAACGAAAAAGGAGTCTTCCAGGTTGTGAACCCTGGTAACACGAGGAGGTATGGAGGTATGCACCTCCATCCTTCTCAGTAGGTATGCACCTCCTGAGAATTTGTTTCACCTCCCCTCTCCTAGATGTCGAAAAACATTTTTTTTTGTATATTCACTGAAAAATGTGTTTTTGGGACATTGACGTTGAAGAGATTGAAAAAAAAACATTTCCCCTCCCCTAGTTGAATCGGTTCCACGAGAATCCATGGGAATGGTTTTTAAGTAGCTAAGTAGCTAATTAGGTATTGTCTTTATGAAATGAGTTTAAATCATTTCGAATACAGTTTCCCAATCGCTATTTCTTACGTCATTCGTAGTCAAGAATTTAAATATTCAAGTTGAATAGAATTATAGAACGCATTCACTACTATACAGCTTCAGCCTTTTGTTGGATTTTGAAATTGACAGCCGACGGATTGTTTCTACAGCCGAATTGTAAGTTTGCAGATTTTTTATTTTTTTTTTGCTGTTTTTAGATAAGATTTTCTTCATGTTTAATACTCAATTATTGAACGCCTGATAGAAAATATAATCTTCTTTCTGGAACTTTTTACCCCCCCCCCCAAAAAAAAAACCTTCTATTGTGAGAAAATTTAGATATAGCCGAAGCTATGTGCCAGGATGGAGAATTAAAGATTGAACCGGAAGTTACCCTAAAAATATGACTAATATATAAATTGTACATTATTGCCTATTGGGGGGGGGATAGGTGGCTATCATTTTTAAATGATAATACCTCTTTTTTTTTTTTTTATTGAAAGCAGGGATGCAAAAAAGATAATTATTTTTTCATTTAAAGTGGAGACAGAAGAAAATGATATCAAATTCCCTGGGAAACCATTGAAATATTTTGATAGACCCAGGGCCCCCCATAAGGACTTGTTCATTGTCTTGCGTATTTTGCGATTTCTCATAGGCTACTGGCTTTATTTGGCTTTTGTGTGTGCTCACTTTTAATTAGATTCTTTGGATCTTATGGAATGCCATGGCGAATCTATCACTCAGTTTTCCAATAATTTGAGGTATATCTGAATAATTTCGACATTTTTGTTGTTGTCCTTGTACCCCTTTACTCATACCCGCAATTTTTTTTTGTCAAGGAACACTAAGCTGTTTAACGTTATTTTGCGTGTTTGTTTGAACCATGCAGTGACCTAATTACTTATTAAGTAAACTAGTTTTCTAATGTAAATCTGAAACAGTATCCTACCAAGGTGGTAGCCAGAGGAGGGGGGGTAGGGAGGTATTAATTTTAAATTATAATAGCTCGAAATTTTATTTATTGAAAGCTGGGATCCCAAAAACTTGATTTTTTTTAATTTAAAGCAGAGACGGCATCCTATCAAGGTGATATCCAAAGGGGGGGAGGGGGTATTGAGCTATCATATTTAAATGATAATACCTCGATTTTTTTTTAAGCAGGGGTGCCTATAAGTTACTTTTTTTTATTTAAAGCAGAGACGCTATCCTTTCAAGATGGTATCCAGAAGGGGTGCATAGGGAGTTATTATATTTAAGTGATAGTACCTTGATTTTTTTTATTGAAAGCAGGGATGCTAAAAAGTTGAAAAGTCGACAAAATTAACAAGATTTTCGTGAGTTATACTTGATACAGCACTTGCATGAATTTATCGTCCAAAGGGAAAGGGACATATGCGTCCAATCCGTTTTTTTCGTATTGATGAAACGGGTTTACTTTGAAAACATTCATTCATGAGTACCAGGCAGATTCGCACTAAAACGAACTGGTGTGACGAAAGCGATATTGACATCCCCACCTAACGTTGCGCTCGAGTAACAATGGCGCCCTTGGTCCAGTGCCCAAGTTACATTAAAAGGCCAGGTCATAATAAAAGCTTTCAATTTTGGAGGTTCAAGGAGGAGTCTTTGACAGTCTTATGACCTCAGGGTACTAGATGTTGCAACGTTCTTACGTATCTACCGTGGTTTAGAAAATTCGATCACCCCACAAATGATTACCAAAAATATGCACAAATGTAACATTTGGAATATTATAACACTTTTTTCAAAGCTTTGAAGAAAAACAAAAAAGTCTAAAACTACGCTTGACAGCTATTTTAAAAAGAAACTCTTTGGAGATTTCCATGGAAATGACCATAGCAGAAGCTTTGAGCCTGGGTGGGGATCAAAAAGGAGTCTTTGAGTTTTTGACCACAGGTGACTTATTGTTGCGACTTTCTTAAATTTGGTAATTCTTTTGAGCATTTGGAAATCAAAGCTTAAACTCAATAACTGATACTAAGGGCCTAACATTTTCCTTGGATTAAAAGTGACGAACTAGGATGAAAATTTCAACAGCTTCCTGGAGCTACTTCAGTCTGCATATTATTTCATTTAATTACACTTAAAGCGGATGAGCTTTTCATTTTTTACCTAAGAAAATAGCTGGCACTTCATTTTTCTTCATAGCGAATAAACTATTAAGTGCACTGTAATTGAAGTGTTCTCATGTGAAGTGTTCATCATATATTTTTCAATTTGATAAATTTCCTCCTTTTAGATGCAGTTTATAATTTGACTGATAATAGGTATTTATCAGTTTATAATTTGGAATAATTCCCCAAAAGAAAAAACTAATAATATACAAAAGAGCAGCCGAATGCAATAAAAAAGCAGCAGTTCAACCATAGCATACAGCACATATATTTTATAAAGAAGCCAAAAAAACTTTAAAATGCATTTTTTTTAAATTGTTATTAAAAACCAGTTTTTAATACAAGACAGCTTCTTAGGAATCCAAAAGAGCCAAAAAAAAAAAACAATCAATATCAAAAGTCGCTTATTTCAACTGTTTTAAAGGTGACAAAACAGATATAGGCAAAGGGCATTATGAAAAAATTAAGCTTCTAAGTTCAAAATTATATTCAAAGTTTTTACCCAGATAACTGACAAATTTTGTGATACGGTATTTGAAATTTCATATGCAGTAATGCTCGATGAAAAAACTACTAGTTTTGATAATTATTCATGTTAAGAATACATAGCTAATAGACACTTCAACTACTCGTATTATACAAGGGTTCTGAAACGCCACAGCCATTTCGTTTCTACCAGATTTCTACTTCTCTTGATGAATAACGAAGAAGACCAATTTCCAGCCAGCGACTTGTGAATTTTTTAACTCATGAATAGGCTCGAATCTGTTGTAAATTTAAGCTGTGATTTGAAAAAGACTGATGAAAACATTAATGTTTGCGATCAACATTGATCGCGTCGGCGGCGCGCCGCCGACATCTTACCGGTGGCGCGCCACCGACGTATTACCGGCGGCGCGGCCAGCTGTTTTGGCCCCGCCGCCGCCGGTCTTCCCTCATCGGCGCGGCGCCGGGGTCTACAATAGATACATCAAAAGAATTGACTTTATGGCGATTTCCAATATATAAAACTCATGAAGTTTAATCTTGTCCATCAGAAGCTATGAGCTTAAAAAAGTTGCCTAATTTTTCGTAAGGGTGGGGTGTGTGGAAAACAACCCCCAAAAGTCAAGTGATCCTAATAAAAATAACATGCTGGAATTCAGCATATCAGAGAACCCTACTGTAAGGGTTTCAAGCTCCTGTCAACGAAAGTATGGAATTCTGTATTTTTTACCGGAAGAAAGATCACAGATGCACGTTTTTTTTTTTCAGGAGTGATCGTATTGAACTAATGGTCCTAGATAATCGACAGAAAGCACATTCAAATGGAAACTAAAAGCTAGCGCGCTTTATAAGAGACCAAAAATATTGGAGGGCAAATAGCCCCCCTCCAACGCTCTTTTTTCCCCAAAGACATCAAATAAATATTTTGAGATATTGATTTGATTCAGCATTGTTAAAAGGTCCAATAGCTATGTCTTTAGTGATGACAAGAGCCCCTCCCCCTTTTAGTCCATTGAAAACAGTCTGTAAGTTCTGCAACTTCTCCATTGTTCACACATAGCATTTATTATAGCGTGGTAAATATTCACATTTGGGGGGGGGGGATTTTCTACGGGAGTGGAAAATTTTTCACAGAGATAATTTTCCGCTTTTTTAGAAGGTGAAGGAGTGAAAATTTTTTCAGCTGAAAGTAGGGAGCAAAATTAAAACTTAAAACGAAACAAAACTCTAAGGGGCCAGCCAGGTTTTCCCAGAAGAAAGATCACGGATGCGTGTTTATTTGTTTGTTGGTCTTTTTTTCTTTTTTCTCCAGGGGTGATCGTATCAACCCACTGGGCCTAGACCATCGAGAAAGGGCTCATTCTAACGGAAATTAAAAGCTCTAGTCCCTTTTTTAGGTGACCAAAAAGATTGGAGGGCAACTAGGCCCCCTCCCACGCCACTTTTATTCCAAAATCATCCGATCAAAATTCTGAGATAGCTATTTGGTTCAGCATAGTTGAAAGGCCTAATATGTATGTCTCTAGAGTTAACATGACCCCTTAAAGCCCCTGGGGAAAGGTCTTTAAGTTATAAAACTTACACATTGTTTACGTATAGTATTTGTTATTGGGAAATATGCATACATTTTTCAGGAGGAGAGGACGAATTTTTTGCTGGGGGGCTTTGCGCTGGAAGAATTTAACATGGAGAGGGAATTTTCCAGGGGGTGAACTTTTCAGGGGAAATTGTATACTGGGGGAATTTGCCAGAATTCCTGTACGAAATTTCTTTATGTCTTGCTTTCTCTTTACTGACTCAATTTTACGCGTAGAGGTGTTAAGAGTAATTGTCCGGGGTAAATTTTCACCAGGATTGAATTTTTCAAAGGATATTTCCATGGGGAGGAGGATTTTTTCGTGGAGGTGGAGCCAGATTTCCTGGTATTATTTAAAAATGATCAGAAATTTAATTGACTACTACTTGCTCAGAAACTGAAAATGTTAAATTCTAAAAAAAAAGTTTTATTAGTAAATACTTATACACAGAAAGAGGGGGGGGGGTTAAATAAGTTATCCCCTAAGGTTGAATGGAAGAACGTTTTAAAGAACGCGTTGCACTTTTTAGTAGTAAAATGTGCTTCCAGATACAAAATCAGATACTTTTACTACTATACCCAGTAAAAGCTTTTAGATGATCTAGTAATTATTTTCTTCTGATTTCTTACTTCTAATCTATGTCTGGATATTTTATCTTATTCTTGGAATGCTAAGACTTTTTTTTATTTAATTTTAAAAATTCGTCTTTTTTCTTCTACTTTATAATTTTTCTTTATGTCTTTTTTAAGATATAGTTTTTCTTTTTATGAATGTTTCACATTTTTTATTCAGACCAAACCTATCAGGTTTGGTCATATATTTGCTACTTGCCCTGTAAAAACGACCCAGCATAGCTCTGAAGGATCTTCATCCTTTTTTTTCTTTGATCCTGGTTGACAAATTTATTAAACAATAGATTTAAATAAAAAAAAATACACCCCAATAGCTAGCAATGGGACAATGAATCAGAATCGGGAACGAGAATATTGAAAAAAAACAAGGTATTTCGAAAGACCTGAATCGACTAAATTTCCCCCGATCTCAGATTTTGAGTAAAACTGCCTTTTTTAAGGTCAAACTAACCGGAGGGTAACCTGCCATCCCTTAATTACGCTAGTCGCATCTAAACGGAATCATACCAAATTTTCGAAGACATTTTAATAAGAGCGGGTGATATATCGAAACATTGTGCCTACAGGAATGAAATGATAAATGCAGGCCCCGAATGATGCAAATAACCCATTTAAAACAGAGGCTCCATGGATATATTTTATCAAAAAGGTTGGAAATTTAAATATGTGTGATTAGTGAGTCCACAGTTAGGACCGTGTTCCCAACCACTACCTTGACATCCGAATTCATAAATATAAACTAACAATCTTTTTTTTTAACTTGCGGCATTTTTTTTACTCATGCTCCTCACAATTTTGGCTGTGGATTTATAATTCTTAAAAAACAATTTGGCTGGGGATGTTACAATTCCTAAGAAATTTCACCCCTATTATTTGAAAAAAAATAAGACCTCTAGTGAGATAGATTCTAATCCTAGCCCATTATCACAAACTATCCCAACTAGTCCATTATCCTAAACCCCAAAAAATGGGCGATCACCCTGTTCTTCCTTTGCAGTTCTCAGCCAACAAAAAAATACCCTGCAGTGGCAATCAGTTTTCTGACAAATGGATGCAAATCCAACTTACTCTAATGACAGACCTAATTAATTTCGGCTCAATTAATTAGTTGGCAAAAATTAGTGTTGCCAAATTACTTTTCTAAACACTTCGGTCTTGGGGCTAGGAACATCTTTAAGAACCCCCGAAGGAATTTAAAATATTTTATTTAGTTCTCCATATATCATTTCATTTCAAAGAATACTCAGGTTCACGAAAAGTTGATTAATAGCAACTTAATGTTTTCATCAAATTTTCATATTTTCATCAACTTAATATTTTCAGTAAATTCAAATGAATTTACTGAAAAAAATGTGCATTGTCAGTTTAATATACATATGCTGATATTTATTCCTTAAAATCTTTTAATTTTTGTTTTCTTAAAGTTATAAATGAAAAAATTTAAAAGATTTTTTTTTCAGTAAAGTACAAATTATATTTTGGCTTCTAGAAAGCATAGGGTTTAGAACCCTACTCAGATTAATTTCTGCTCGCTTTGAGTTTGACTTATTTTAATTTCTGTTTGGTTTGGGTTTAATTTATTTATTGATAATGATTTGTGGTAGTTGTAAGCTTGGTAGATTATTTGATTCTATTTTTGTTCATTTTTGGTTTAATGGAGTTCTTTACTTTTTTTGAAAAACTTATTTTATGCAAAAAGTTTTTTTTTATTAGTTTTTGTTCGTTTTATATTGACATAGTCTTTTTCAATGAGAAAGACTGAGCCTCTTCTGAAGTTAAACAACCATCCCTTCCATAAAAACCTTTAATACCCTCAGGGCATAACTTACAACCCTTGCCCCTAATCTCTGGGGGTTTTTTCAACCCTAAAAGCCTTGTTATATGATATTTAGACTATTTTGAATAGAATAACTATCTCAAAATTTCTATTAGACACATTTCCGGACAATATGACGTGTATGTAGGGGTGAGAGGGTAGCTGCCCTCTGAGTAGTCCCCTTTGAAGTTTTTATGACCACATTCTCTATATAAACCCTATATGTCCCGAGGGTATAACTCATAACCCTTACCCTGAGGGCTGGGAGGATTTTTATCCTCTAAGACATAATTTTCAGACCTTTCTGATAGGCCGAACAAAATGGCTTTATAAAATTTTTGATTGGAAGGGTTTGGGGAAATGATAGGCGTGGAGGGAGACATCTGCCCTCTGATCAATTTTCGACTAATAAAAAAGGCACTAGTCCTCTCAATTTCCAATCGAACGAGCCCTTTTTGAAGCTTCTACGACAAAATTTCTATAAAAACGTTATGTGCCCCAAGGGCATAACTTACCACCCTTGTCATGAGGGCTATGGGGGGGGGGGGGTTGTCATCCTCAAAGACATAATTTCCAGACCTTTCAACTACGTTGAAAAAAATTACCAAATACAAATGTTGATCGGAAATGATGGGCGTTTGGGGGGGGGATTCTCCCTCTGATTACTCTCGACTAAAGAAAAGGGCCATACGTGTCTCAACTTCCAATTGTAGGAGCCCTTTTTGAAGTTATTACGACAACAGTTTCTATATGACGTTACAACCACCCAGGGTATAACTTACAACCCTTGCCCTGGCAGCCGTGAGGGGCTGTCATACTCAAAAACATAATTTCCGGACCATTCAACTACGTTCAACAAAATTGCTATATCAAAATATTGATCGGAAGTGTCTGGGCAAATGATGGGTATGGGGGGGCAATTGCCCTCTGATCGCTTTTGACTATTAATAAGGGCACTAGCCCTCTCAAATCCCAATTGAATGAGTCCTTTTTGAATTTTTTACGACAACGCTGGCAAAGACCTAATTTCCAGAACTTTCAACTACGTTGAACGAAATGGCAATCTCAAAATTTTGATTGGATGTGTTTGGGGATACGGTAGGCTTGAGAGGGGCGTTAGTTGCCCTCCTATCACTTTCGACTATTAAATAGGGCACTAGCGCTATCAATTTCCAATCGAATGAGCCACTTTTGAAGTTTCTACGACAAAGCTTTCTATAAAACCTTATATGCCCCCAGGGCATAACTTACAACCCTTGGGCTGAGGGCTGTGGGGGCAGTGTCATCCTTAAAGACATAATTTTCGCACTATTCAACTACGCTGAACAAAAACGCTCTATAAAAAACGTTATATGCCCCAAGGGCATAGCTTAAAACCCTTGTCCTGAGGGTGTGGGGGAGTTGATCATCCTCAAAGACATAATATCCAGAACTTTCAACTAAGTTGAAAAAATGGCTATCTCAAAATTTTGTTTGGATGTGCTTGAGGAAATGGTGAGCATGAGAGAGAGGTTAGTTACCCTCCCCTCAATTTTTACTGAACTATTATATTTGCTACTAGTTTTATCAATGTACCATTAAATATGCCCTTACTGAAGTTTCTACGAAAACAATGCTTATAAAAAAGAAACCTCATGTGCCCCCAGGATATAATACTTAACCATAACCCCGAGGAATCTGGGGGGATTGGCGCCCCCAAAGATCTAATTTGCACAACTGTCATCTACGTTTAACAAAATGACCATCTCAAAATTCTAATTGGATATGTTTGGGGAAATGGTGGGCGTGAGAGGGGGTTAGTTGCTCTCCATTCACTTTCAATTATTAAAAAGGGCACTAACCCTTTCAATTTCCAATCAATTGAGCTCTTTTTTAAGTTTCTACGACAACAGTTTCAATAAAAACTTTATATGCCCCAAGGGAATAACTTACAACGCTTGCCCTGAGGGCTCTGAGGGAGTTGTCATCCTAAAAGACCTAATTTCCAGAACTTTTAACTACGTTGAACAAAATGAATATCTCAAAATTTTGATTAATAGTGTTTGGGGAAATGGTGGGCGTCAGAGGGGGGTTAGTTGTCCTCCAATTACTTTCAACTATTAAAAAGGGCACTAGCCCTTTCAATTTTCAATCGAATGGGCCCTTTTTGAAATTTTACGACAACGCTTTCTATAAAAACCTCATATGCCCCCAGGGCATAACTTACAACCCTTGCCCTGAGGGTTGTGGTGGGTTGTCATCCTCAAAAGCATAATTACCAGAACTTTTAACTACGTTGAAAAAAATGGCTATCTCAAAATTTTGATTGTATGTGTTTGTTGCCCTCTAATTACTTTCGACTATTAAAAAGGCCACTAGCCATTTCAATTTCCAATGGAACGAGTCCTTTTTGAAGTTTCTTCGACAATGCTTTCTGTAAAAACCTTATATGCCCCCAGGGCATAACTTACAACCCTTGCCTTGAGGGCTGTGTGGGGGGGGGTGTCATCCTTAAAGACCTAATTTCCAAAACTTTCAACTACGTTGAACAAAATGGCTATCTAAAAATTTTGATTGTATGTGTTTGGGGAAAAATGGGCATGAGAGGAGGGTTAGTTGCCCTCCAATCACTTTTGATTGTTAAAAAGGGCACTAGCCCTTTGAATTTCCAATCGAATGCGTTCTTTTTCAAAATTCTACGACAAAGCATTCAATAAAAACCTTATATGCCCCCAGGGTATAGCTTATAACCCTTGCCCTGAGGACTCTGAGGGGGGTTATCATCCTCAAAGACCTAATTTCGAGAACTTTCAACTACGTTGAACAAAATGGCTATCTCAAAATTTTTGATTGGATGTGTTTGGATTGATGGTGGGCATGGAAATGGTGTTAGTTGCCTTCCAATCACTTTCGACTGTTAAAAAGGGCACTAGCCATTTCAATTTCCAATCGAATGAGCCCTTTTTGGAGTTTCTACGACAACGCTATCTATAAAAAACCTTATATGCCCCCAGGGCATAAGTTATAACCTTGGTCCTGAGGGCTGTGGGGGGGTGGGAGTGTCATCCCCAAAGACCTAATTTTCAGAACTTTCAACTACGTTGAACTAATTGGCTATCTCAAAATTTTGATTGGATGTTTGGGGAAACGGTGGGCGTGAGAGGGGGGTTAGTTGCCTCCAATCACTTTCGACTATTAAAAAGGGCACTAGCCCTTTAAATTTCCAATCGAATTAGCCGTTTTTGAAGTTTCTACGACCAAGCTTTCTATAAAAATCTTATATGCCCCCAGGGCATAATTTACAACCATTGCCCTTTGAATTTCCAATCGAATGAGCCTTTTTTGAAGTTCCTACGACAACGCTTTCTATAAAAAATCTTATATGCCCCTAGGGCATAACTTAAAACCCTTGTCCTGAGGGCTGTGGGGGAGTGTCCTCCTCAAAAACATAATTTCTATCTGGAAATCGACTACGCTAAACAAAATAACTATTTCAAAATTTTGACTGGATGTGTTTCGGGAAATGGAAGGTGTGGAAGGGGTGCTAGTTGCCTTCCAATTACTTTTGACTATTAAAAAGGGCACTAGCCATTCCAACTTCCAATCGAATGAGCCTTTTTCGAAGTTTCTATGACAACTCATTCGGTACGAAGTGCCCTGGTCTAACTCCCCCCCCCAAAAAAAAATAATACATTGTGCCAACATCGCTCTTTACTTAGGCAGCGCGATTGCGCTGCCTATGATATAGAAAAGTTACCATTGCCTTCGTAACGCTATTACGAATCCTTTATATCTGAAGAAGAGTCCCTTTCACCTGGGGCACTGAAACATCTGAAGCACTGAAATTTGTAGTGCCTTTTATAAGTAATATATTATATGATACATAGCGGGATCTAGTAAAGAACGATAGCAAAGAAAGAATCCTTCATATATGAACGGAGTCCTTTCACCACTGTACTATGACAACTGATTAGACAAAAATGCATTTCAGTTCATAGTATCTAAGAAGTAATATCCAAAAGTTTGCTATAGCGATGCAATCAAAGAGAAACTCAGGGTAATTGTAACCAAAACTCAAAAGAAAGGAATTTTGTTACAAGTCAAAGAATACAAAAAAAGAATCGGCTCATCCTGCTAATTCCAAATACACAACATTCTTTATTAAGTTTAATGTTAGGCTACCCATCAAACGCTATCAAGCTGAGAAAATTTGCCTGATTTTCAAAAAAGGGAGGAAACGCCCCAAAAATCTAAGTTATATGAATGGAAATAAGGAAATTAACTTTTTCCTATGAAAAGCAATGACGTCTTATTTCTAATTTTCACCCATCTTTTCCTTTTCTATGCTTTTTTTTCAATGAATTTTTTTTCCAAAAACATTCAAATGAATTTACTTAAAAAATGTGCATTGTCATTTTAATATACATATCCTGATATTCATTCCTTAAAATCTTAATCAATTTTTGATTTCTTAAATTTATAAAATTTAAAACACTTAAAATAATTTTTTCAGTAAAGTAAGAATTATATTCTGGATTTTGGAAATCATAGAGTTTAGAACACTACTCAGATTAACTTTTTCTCGTTTTGAGTTTGTCTTATTTTACTTTTTGTTTGTTTTGGATTTTATTTATTTATTGATACTGATTTGTGGTAGCTACATGCCAGGTAGGTTGTTTCAATCTATTTTTGTTCAGTTTTGGTTTAATGGAGTTCTTGACTTTTCTGTTTTGTAAAACTTATTTTGTGAAAAAAGTTTTTTTGATTAATTTCTGTTCGTTTTATATTGACATAGTATTTTTCAGGCAGAAAGACTGAGCCTCTCCTGAAGTTAAACAACCATCGCTTCCATAAAAACATTTAATACTCCCTGGGCACAACTTACAACCCTTGCCCCCTAATCTATGGGGTTTGTTTCAACCCCAAAAGCCTTGTTACATGATATTTAGACTATTTTGATATGAATGGCTATATCAAAATTTCTATGAGACACATTTCGGGAAAATATGAGGTGTGTGTAGGGGGGAGAGGGTAGCTGCCCTCTGATCACTTTGACTCTTAAAAAAGAGCACTAGAGCGTCTGATTACCAATCCAATGAGCCCCCTTTGAAGTTTGTATGACCACACTTTCTATAAAAACCCTATATGTCCCCAGGGCATAACTTACAACCTATATCAAAATTTTGATTGGAAGTGTTTGGGGAAATAATAGGAGTGGAGGGAGACATTTGCCCTCTGATAACTTTCGACTAATAAAAGAGGCACCAGTCCTCTCAATTTCCAATCAAATGATCCCTGTTTAAAGTTTTTACGACAACACTTTCTATATGACATTATATGCCCCCAGCGCATAACTTACAACCTTAGCCCTGAGGACTGTGGGAGGTTGTCATACTCAAAACATAATTTCTAGACCCTTCAACTACGTTCAACAAAATTGCTATATAAAAATGTTGATCGGAAGTGTTGGGGGAAATGATGGGTATGGGGGTGGGGGGTGGAATTCACCCTCCGATCACTTTTGAATATTAATAAGGGCACTAGCCCTCTCAATTCCCAATTGAATGAGTCCTTTTTGAAGTTTCTATGACAACGCTGGCAAAGATCTAATTTCCAGAACTTTCAACTACGTTGACAAAATGTCTATCTCAAAATTTTTATTGGAAGTGCTTGGGAAATGGTGGGCGTGAGAGGGGCGTTAGTTGCCCCCCAATCACTTTCAACTATTAAATAGGGCACTAGTACTTTCAATTTCCAAGCGAATGAGCCCTTTTTGAAGTTTCTACGACAGCGCTTTCTATAAAACCTTATATGCCCCAAGGGCATAACTTACAACCTTGGCGCTGAGGGATGTGAGGGGAGTGTTATCCTCAAAGACATAGAATCCAGACTTTTCAACTACGTTAAACCAAATGGCTATCTCAAATTTTTTACTGGATGTTTTTGGGGAAATGGTGGGCGTGGCAGGGGTGTTAGTTTTCCTCCAATCACTTTTGACTATTAAAAAGGGCACTAGCCCTTTGAAGTTTCAAAGTTTTCAAAGTTTCTATGACAACACTCTCTATGAAAACCTTATATGCCCCCAGGACATAACTTACGACCCTTGCCCTGAGGGGTGTGAGGGGGGGTGTCATCCTCAAAGACTTAATATCAAAAAATTTCAACTACGTTGAAAAAATGGCTATCTCACACTTTAGATTGGATGTGTTCGGGTAATTGATCGGTGTGAGAGGGGGGTTTAATTGCCCTCAAATCAGTTTTGACTAGCCTATTAAAAACGGGACTAGACCTTTCAGTTTTCAATTAAATGATCCCTTTTTGTAGTTTCTACGAAAACGCTTTCTATAAAACCTTATACGCCCCCAGGGCATAACTTACAACCCTTGCCCTGAGGGGTTTGTCATCCTCAAGGACGTAATTTCAAGAATTTTCAACTAACTTGAACACAATACCTATCTCAAAATTTTGATTGGATGTATTAGTAGAGAGCTATCTTATACTCCCACGGGGGCACCAAATATGGGCATAGAACCACGTGGTTTATGGTTTTCGTCAGTGAGAATGGAAAGACAGTATTTTTCAAGGGACGGTTATGTGTGTTGGTCAATTTATTTGATGTTTTTCATGGATGTCAACAGCAATTCATGTCTGTTTTATGGTTTTTGTCAGTGAGAATGAAAAAACAGGAACTTTCTCACATTTATGGATGTCAAAAACAATTTATGTATGTTGGATGGATATGTGTGTTGGTCAATTTATTTGATGTTTTTCATGGATGTCAACAGCAATTCATGTCTGTTTTATGGTTTTTGTCAATGAGAATGAAAAAACAGGAACTTTCTCACTTTAATGGATGTCAACAGCAATTTATGTATGTTTTATGGTTTTTGTCATTGAGAATGGAAAAACATGAACTTTCTCACATTTATGGATGTCAACAGCAATTTATGTATGTTGGATGGATATGTGTGTTGGTCAATTTATTTGATGTTTTTCATGGATGTCAACAGCAATTCATGTCTGTTTTATGGTTTTTGTCAGTGAGAATGAAAAAACAGGAACTTTTTCACTTTAATGGATGTCAACAGCAATTTATGTATGTTTTAAGGTTTTTGTGAGTGAGAATGGAAAAACATGAATTTTCTCACATTTATGGCTGTTGTTTGGATGGTTATGTGTGTTGATCAATTTATTTGATGTTTTTCATGGATGTCAACAGTAATTTATGTCTGTTTTATGGTTTTTGTCAGTGGGAATGAAAAAACAGGAATTTTCTCACTTTGATGGATGTTTTCTGAATGGTTATGAGTGTCGGTCAATTTATTTGTTGTTTTTCTTGTATGACAACAACAATTTATGTCTGTTTTATGGTTTTTGTCAATTGATTACATAATATCTCCAAACAGATAACACTACCCACTAATTTCCTATCTTATGCTCTATAAACAAGGGCTTTCTCACTCCAGGAACTATATTCAAGCTTTAGTTTTTTGGGGTTTAGGAGAAAAAATGGTACCTAGGTTAGTTTAGGTTATGTATTTATTATATGCTATGCTTTATCCCCACCCACCTAATGTGCCAATATACAGCCAAAATTTGTTTCTAAACTATTATATTTTTATCCTATTTTGTTTTATTTCACTAGCATTAACCAAACTTAACTTCTCGCATGTTCCCCAGATATTAGAACACTACCTTTTTTTCCTGCATTGCTTTAGTATAAGTGTGACATCCTTTTCACTAATAAATACCCATAATTTTTTGAAGGCCTATAGGATATATGTTCTGAAAATTCAATCAATTATTATTATTGTTGATGGTTTGTCTGTGAATCCAGGCAATTTGATGTTCATATGTTAGTCCTAAAACTCAGCTGCCCTTGTCTGAGACTATAGGCAGGCAGACATTATGTCACTTGTTCACCTGCAAATCCAGGCAACTTGTTGGGTCAACCAATTTTGTATGAATTTTGTGGTAGTGTAACTGTCTGAGCTTATAAACTGGGTTGCATGTCTAAGACTTTAGACAGGTAGACCCTATGCCATTTGTTTGCACACAAGGACAGGTAACTTTTCAGTCAACCAATTTTCAATTAATTCTGTTTTAGTGTAACTGTCTTGGCTTATAGATTGGGTTTTCTGACTGCGGACTGCAAGTCCAGGTGACTTAGTGGTCATGTTAATCCTAAAACTTGGTCAAAATGCCTTAGACTCTAGGCGGACAGGCCTACTTGGAAAGTCTACTTGAATTACAATAGAGATGACTAAGATTTTTGAGCTGACTCACAACAGACAATGTCTATGGAACTTGCTGATGAAGAAGCATCCTAAGCCTAATTTTCCTGGCCCCATAAATTATCAGGTAGGTTGACTAAGTTTTAGAATTGATATGTGACCACCAAGTTGCCTGAACTGCAATTGGAACTATGAAAGGCCATCTGTATGACTTAGTTGTTTTCTCTATGTATCACTGGGGTAGTGTAATTTCTTTTGTATTCCATTTTAGTGGATCATATATTCAATAAGAAAACCAAAAGTATTCTGTATAACTTTATTCATGTTTCTCTATAATAATTTGATGTTTAAAAAGTCATACAGAAGACTATATCATTCTCCATGTTTAAAGGAAACAAAATATTGTTTATTGTTTTGACTTTATAGTGCTTTCTATATAAGAGTAAATGACAATATTTGTTGCTTAGAGTATAAAGAACCAATGACTTTAATAGGCCTAGTGCAAATTACTCACCCGAGTAATTTATAAAAAAACATAAATTGTATATGCTTATATAACATAATAAAAATAAGGTATGTTTATATCACAACTTCAGAGCGTATCACACTGCCTATTAGGTTCCCTACCTTGTCCCGTATAACGTATGCTAGAAGTGTAAGTTAGTTGGACTGCAAAACCACCGATAGATCAGTCTATCTGTTGTTGATTCCTTTTAGAATCATTAAACTTTACCTTTACACTGCTTCATGGTTAAAAGATCCTGAAATGCAAAAAATTCGAGTAACATCAAGATTAGGTCTAGTCGATCCAAGCTCTTTTCCACATTCATTCCTTAAAAGTATTTTTCAACGAAAAGATATCTGCTGAACTAAGTTCCGATTTCTGTCTTCACATAACATACAAGAAAACAGCCCTTTCTAAGGTCCTATGCCGAGGTATTTATTTATTGGTCATTTTTTGCTGTTTCACAGAGCACGTTCTTTATTATTGAATTTGGCCACGAACTTTTATATTGGAATACATTACGTAAACAGCAGATCTTTCCCCTTAAAAATGAATTATCGGTTTATCACACTAATTTAAGACGTATATGGCTGTGTAAGTTTTCACTTGACCAATTTCAAGAATTAGTTTTTATTTTAGGTATCCTTGGTACTTTAAGAATTTAGAGTTTTAGCTTAGAGTCTTAGCTTAGAGTTTTTGTTAGAGTTATAGTTTATTTTAGTTTTAGTTAAGAGTTTTTAGCTTAGAGTTTTTGTTGAAGTTCTAGTTTATTTTTAGTTAATAGTTTAGAGTTTTAGATTAGAGTCTTAGCTTAGAGTTTTTGTTAGAGTTGAAGTTTAGTTTAGTAATAGTTAAGAGTTTAGAGTTTTAGCTTAGAATTTTAGCTTAGAGTTTTTGTTATAGTTCTAGTTTAGTTTAGATATAGTTAAGAGCTTTGAGTTTTACCTTTGAGTATTCGATTAGAGTTTTAGTTTAGCTTTAGTTAATAGTTTAGAGTTTTTTAGATTATAATCTTAGATTAGAGTTTTTTGTAAAGTTCTAGTTTAGTTTTAGTTAAGAGTTTGGTGTTTTTAGCTTAGAGTCTTAGTTTAGAGTTTTTGTTGAAGTTCTAGTTTAGTTTAGTTTTAGTTTAGAGTTTTAGCTTAGACTTAGAGTTTTAATTAGAATTCTAGTTTAGTTTAGTTTTAGTTAAGAGTTTAGAGTTTTAGATTAGAGTCTTAGTTTAGTTTTATTTAGAGTTCTAGTTTAGTTTAGTTTTATTTAAGAGTTTAGAGTTCTACCACAAAGTCTTAGCTTAGAGGTTTAGTTAAAGCTAATGTTTAGTTTAGTAGCAGTTAAGAGTTTAGAGTTTTAGCTTAGAGTCTTAGCTTAGAGTTTTTGTTATATTTATAGTTTATTTTAGTTTTAGTTAAGAGTTTAGAGTTTTTAGCTTAGAGTTTTTGTTGAAGTTCTAGTTTAGTTAATAGTTTAGAGTTTTAGCTTAGAGTTTTAGCTTAGAGTTTTTGTTAGAGTTTAAGTTCAGTTTAGTAATGTTTAAGAATTTAGATCTTTAGCATAGAATTTTAGCTTAGAGTTTTTTATATAGCTAGAGTTTAGACAAAGTTAATAGCTTTGAGTTTTTAATTTGAGTCATCGAGTATAGCTTTAGTTTAGTTGTTGTTAATAGTTTAGTGTTTTTTATATTAGAGTTTTTGTTAGATTTCTAGTTTAGTTTAGATATAGTTAAGAGTTTGGTGTTTTACCTTAGAGGCTTAGCTTAGAGTTTTTGTTAGAGTTCTAGTTTAGTTTAGTTTTAATTAAGAGTTTAGAGTTTTTAGCTTAGAGTTTTAGCTTTGAGTTTTTGTTAGAGTTTTATTTTAGTTTAGTTTTAGTTAAGAGTTTATAGTTTTTATTTTATAGTCTTATCTTATAGTTTTTGTTGAAGTTCTAGTTTAGTTTAGTTTTATTTAATAGTTTAGAGTTTTATATTATATTCATATTTTAGAGTTTTTGTTAAAGTTTAAGTTTAGTTTAGTAATAGTTAAGAGTTTTGAGTTTTACCTTAGAGACTTAAATTAGAGTTTTAGTTTAGCTTTAGTTAAGAGTTTAGAGTTTTTTAGCTTAGAGTCTTAGATTAGAGTTTTGTTAGAGTTCTAGTTTAGTTTAGTTTTAATTAAGAGTTTAGAGTTTTTAGCTTAGAGTCTTAGCTTAGAGTTTTAGTTAGAGTTCTAGTTTAGTTTTAGTTAAGAGTTTATAGCTTAGAGTCGTAGCTTATAATTTTTGTTGAAGCTCTAGTTTAGTTTTAGTTTATAGTTTTAGCTTAGAGTCTTAGCTTAGAGTTTTTTTTAGAGTTTTAGTTTAGTTTAGTTTTAGTTAAGAGTCTCGAGTTTTTAGCTTAGAGTCTTAGCTTAGAGTTTCTGTTAGAGTTGTAGTTTAGTTTACTTCTAGTTAAGAGTTTAGAGTTTTAGCTTAGAGTCTTAGCTTAGAATTTTTGTTAGAGTTCTAGTTTAGTTTAGTTATAGTTAAGAGTTTAGAGTTTTACCTTAGAGTCTTAGCTTAGAGTTTTAGTTTAGTTTTAGTTTAGTTATAGTTATAGTTAAGGGTTTGGTGTTTTACCTTAGAGACTTAGCTTAGAGTTTTAGTTTAGTTCAGTTTTAGTTAAGAGTTTAGAGTTTTAGCTTAGAGTCTTATCTTAGAGTTTTTGTTAGAGTTCTAGTTTAGTTTAGTTTTAGTAAAGAGTTTAGTGTTTTAGCTTAAAGTCTTAGCTTAGAGTTTTGTTAGAGTTCTAGTTTATTTTATCTTTAGTTAAGAGTTTAGATTTTAAATTAGAGTCTTAGCTTAGAGTTTTTGTTAGAGTTCTAGTTTAGTTACAGTTAAGAGTTGGGAGTTTTAACTTAGAGACTTAAATTAGAGTTTTAGTTTATTTTAGTTTTACTTAAAAGTTTAGAGTTTTATCTTAGAGCCTCAGCTGAGAGTTTATGTTAGAATTTTAGTTTAGTTTTAGTTAAGAGTTTAGTGTTTTTAGCTTATAGTCTTAGTTTATAGCTTTTGTTGAAGTTGTAGTTTAGTTTAGTTTTAGTTTAGAGTTTTAGCTTAGACTTAGAGTTTTAATTAGAATTCTAGTTTAGTTTAGTTTTAGTAAAGAGTTTAGAGTTTTTAGCTTAGAGTCTTAGTTTATTTTTATTTAGAGTTCTATTTTAGTTTAGTTTTAGTTAAGAGTTTAGAGTTTTACCATAGAGTCTTAGCTTAGAGTTTTAGTTAGAGTTAAAGTTTAGTTTAGTTGCAGTTCAGAATTTAGAGTTTTAGCTTAGAGTCATAGCTTAGAGTTTTACTTAAAGTTATAGTTTGATTAAGTTTTAGTTAAGAGTTTCAGCTGAGTCTTAGTTTAGAGTTTTTGTTAAACTTCTAGTTTAGTTCAGTTTTAATTAAGAGTTTAGAGTTTTTAGCTTATAGTCTTAGCTTATAGTTTTTGTTAGAATTCTAGTTTAGTTTAGTTTTAGTTAATAATTTGAAGTTTTAACTTTTAGTTTAAGTTAGAGTTATATTTTATTTTAATTTTAGTTAAGAGTTTGGTGTTTTACCATTGAGTCTTACCATAGAGTTTTAGTTAGAGTTCTAGTTTAGTTTTATTTAAGAGTTAAGAGTTTTCAGCTTAGAGTTTTAGCTTAGAGTTGTTGTTAGAGTTGTAGTTTAGTTTAGAAATAGTTAAGAGTTTAGAGTTTTATATTAGAGTCTTTGCTTAGAGCTTTTGTTAGAGTTGTAGTTTAGTTTAGTAATAGTTAAGAGTTCAGAGTTCTAACTTAGAGTCTTAGCTTAGAGTTTTAGTTAGAGTTATCGTTTAGTTTAGATATAGTTAAACGTTTGGAGTTTTACCTTCGAGACTTAGATTATATTATTAGTTTAGTTTTAGTTAAGAGTTTAGAGTTTTTTTTAGCTTAGAGTCTTAGCTTAGAGTTTTTGTTAGAGTTCTAGTTTAGTTTTAGTTAAGAGTTTAGAGTTTAGAGTTTTATTTTAGAGTCATAGCTTAGAGTTTTTGTTGAAAATCTAGTTTAGTTTAGTTAAGAGTTTATAGTTACAAAATATAGTTTTATCTTATACTTTTATGTTATATTTATAGTTCAGTTTATTTGTAGTCTAGAGTTTATAGTTTTTATCTTATAGTCTTAGCTTAAAATTTTTGTGAAGTTGAAGTTTAGTTTAGTCATAGTTAAGAATTTAGAGTTTTTAGCTTAGAGTCTTAGCTTAGAGTTTTACTTAGAGTTCTAGTTTAGTTTATTTATAGTTAAGGGTTTAGAGTTTTAGCTTAGAGTCTTAGCTTAGAGTTTTTTTTGAAAATCTAGTTTATTTTAGTTAAGAGTTTAGATTTCTACCTTAGAGTCTTAGCTTAGAGTTTTTTTTTGTTGGAGTTCTACTTTAGTTTAGCTTTAGTTAAGAGTTTATAGTTTTAGCTTACAGTCATAGCTTAGAGTTTTTGTTAGAGTTCTAGTTTAGTTTAGTTTTAGTTAAGAGTTTAGTGTTTTAGCTTAGAGTCTTAGTTTAGAGTTTTTGTTAGAGTTCTAGTTTTAATTAAGAGTTTAGAGTTTTATCTTAGAATCTAGTATTAGAGTTTATGTTAGAGTTCTAGTTTAGTTTAGTTTTAGTTAAGATTTTCGAGTTTTACCTTAGAGTATTAGATTAGAGTTTTTTGTTAGAGTTCTAGTTTAGTTTAATTTTATTTAAGCGTTTGCTGTTTTATCTTTGAGTCTCAGTTAGAGTTCTAGTTTAATTTACTTTTAGTTATGAGTTTTTTGTTTTACATTAGAGTCTTAGATTAGAGTTTTAGTTAGACTTATAGTTTAGTTTTATTTAAGAGTATATAGTTTAATATTAGAGTCTTAGCTTAGAGTTTTTGTTAGAGTTCTAGTTTATTTTAATTTTAGTTAAGAGTTTAGAGTTTTCAGCTTAGAGTCCTAGCTTAGAGTTTTTGTGAAGTTGAATTTTTGATTATTTATAGTTAAGAACTTGGAGTTTTTAGCTTAGAGTCTTAGCTTACAGTTTTACTTAGAATTCTAGTTTAGTTTAGTTATTGTTAAGAGTTTAGAGTTTTATCCTAGAGTCTTAGCTTAGAGTTTTTGTTGTAAATCTAGGTACGTAGTCGTACGTAGGCTAACCTAACTTAACCTAACATAACTTAATCTAGCCTAACCTAACCTAACTTAAACATGGAGAGATGTTTACTAGCTAACCTATCCTAACCTAACTTAGCTAGCCTAACCTAACTTACCTAACCTGACTTAATCTAACCTAATCTAACCTAACTTAATCTAGTCTAACCTAACACTCTAACTAAATCTCTAAGCTAAGATTCTAGGCTAAACCTCTAAGCTATAACGCTTAACTAAAACTAAACTAAACAATAACTATAACTAAAACTCTAGGATAAGACTATAATAAAAAATTCTAAATTATTAACTGTAACTAAAGTACACGAAACTTCAACTCTAATTAAAACTCTAATCTAAGACCTTAAGGTAAAGCTCAAAACTCTTAACTAAAACTAAAATAGAATTAGAACTCTAAGTAAAACTGTCAGCTAAGACTTTCAGGTAAAACTCAAAACTCTTAACTAAAACTAAACTATGTTAGAACTCTAACTACAACTCTAAGATAAGATTAAAAAATAAAACTATAAACCCTTAACTATAACTAAACTAAACTTCAAATATAAGTAAAACTCTAATCTAAGGCTCTGAGGTAGACGTATAAACTCTTCAATAAAATGTAATAGATATTAAACGAAAACTATAAGCTAAGACCCTATGCTAAAAATCTAAACTTTTAAATAAAAATTCATTAAACTAGAACTCTAACTAAAACTCTAAGCTAAGAGTCTATGCTAAAAACTCTAAATTCTTAGCTATGACTAAACTAAACTTCAACTTCACAAAAACTCTAAGCTAAGACTCTAAGCTAAAAACTCTAAACTCTTAACTAAAACTAAACTAAACTAGAACTATAACACAAAACTCTAAGCTAAGACTCTAATCTAAAATTCTAAACTCTTAACTAAAACTAAACTATAACTCCAACTAAAACTCTAAGCTATGGCTCTGAGTTAAAACACCAAACTCTTAACTAAAACTATACTAAACTAGAACTATAACAAAAACTCTAAGCTAAAACTCTACGCTAAAAAAACTCTAAACTCTTAACTAAAACTAAACTAAACTAAAACTCTAAGCTAAGTCTCAAAGGTAAGACTCCAAACTCCTAACTAAATCTAAAGTAAACGACAACTCAAACAAAAACTATAAGCTAAGACTCTAAGTTAAAACTATAAACTATTAACTATAACTAAAATATACTTCAACTCTAACAAAAACCACAAGCTGAGATTCTAAACTAAAATTCTAAACTATTAACTAAGCTAAACTAGAACTTCAATAAAAAAACTCTAAGCTAGGACTCTAAGCTAAAAATTCTAAACTCTTCACTAAAACTAAAATAAACTAGAACTCTAACAAAAACTCTAAGCTAAGACTCTAAGATTAAATTATAAACTCTTAACTAAAACTAAACTAGAACTTTAACTAAAACTCTAATCTATGACTCTAAGTTAAAACACCAAAATCTTATCTAAAACTAAACTAAACTAGAGCTCTAACAAAAACTCTAAGCTAAGACTCTAAGCTAAAAAACTCTAAAATATAAACTAAAACTATACCAAACTAATATTCTAAGCTATGTCTCGAAGGTAAGACTACAAACTTTTTACTATATCTAAAGTAAACGATAACTATAACAAAAACTCTAAGATAAGACTCTAAGTTAAAACTCTAAACTCTTAACTATTACTAAACTAAACTTCAACTCTAACAAAAACTCTAAGCTGAGACTCTAATCTAAAACTCTAAACTATTAACTAAACTAAACTAGAACTTCAACAAAAAAAACTCTAAGCTAAGACTTTAAGGTAAAACTCTAAACTCTTAACTAAAACTAAACTATGCTAGAACTCTAAGTAAAACTCTAAGCTAAGAGTAAAACTCTAAACTCTTAACTATTACTAAACTAAACTTCAACTCTAACAAAAACTCTAAGCTGAGACTAAGCTAAAACTCTAAACTATTAACTAAACTAAACTAGAACTTCAACAAAAAAAACTCTAAGCTAAGACTCTAAGATAAAACCTCTAAACTCTTAACTAAAACTAAAGTAAACTAGAACTCTAGCAAAAACTATAAGCTAAGACTCTAAGATTAAACTCTATACTCTTAACCAAAATTAAACTAGAACTCTAACAAAAACTCTAAGCTAAGATTCTAAGTTAAAACACCAACTCATAACTAAAACTAAAATAAACTATAACTATAACTGAAACTCAAAGATAAAACATAAAACTCTTAAATAAAATTAAACTAAACTAGAACTCTAACAAAAAACTCTAAGCTAAGACTCTAAGGTAAAACTCGAAATTCTTAACTAAAACAAAACTAAACTATAAGTCTAACATAAACTCTAATCTGAGGATCTAATCTAAAACTCTAAACTCTTAATTAAAACTGAAACTCTAACAAAACTCTAAACTGATAATATATTCTATAACTATAAACTCTTAACTAAAGCTAACCTAAGATATAAGTCTAACAAAACTATAAGCTAAGACTGTAATATAAAACTATAAACTATTAAATAAATATAAAATAAAGTATAAATCCAACAAAAAAAAACTACAATACAAGACTATAAGTTCGAACTCTAAAATATTAACTAAAATAAACTATATTTTAAAAAAAAAATCTTAGATAATACTCTAAGATAAAAATATAAACTCTTAACTAAAACTAAACTAAAAAAGAAATCTAAGTAAAACTATAATCTAAGACTATAATATAAAAACTCTATATTCTTAACTAAGACTAAACTAAACTTCAACTTCACAAAAACTCTAAGCTAATACTCTAAGCTAAAAACTCTAAACTCTTGACTAAAACTAAACTAAACTAGAACTATAACAAAAAACTCTAAGCTAAGACTCTAAGGTAGGACTCTAAACTCTTAACTAAACTAAACTAAACTAGATTTTTAACAAAAACTCTAAGATAAGAATACAAGCTAAAAAAAAAACTCCAAACACTTAACTAAAACTAAAATAAACTGTTACTCCAAACTAATTCTATAAGGTAAAACTCCAAACGTTTAACTATATCTAAACTAAGCGAAAACTCTAGCAAAAACTCTAATCTAAGACTTTAATTTAGAACTCTGCACTCTTAACTATTACTAAACTAAACTTCAACTCTAACTAAAGCTCTAAGCTGAGACTCTAATCTAAAACTCTAACTCTTAGCTATTTCTAAACTAAACTTCAACTCTAGCCACAACTCTAATCTAAAGATATAATATGAAAACTCTTAATTCTTAACTAAAACTAAAATAAACTATAACTTTAACTAAAAATCTATGGTAATACTCTAAGATAAATTTATAAACTCTTAACTAAAAGTAAACTAAACTAAAACTCTAACTAAAACTCTAAGCTAAGATTCCATGGTAAAACACCTAACTCTTAACTAAAACTAAACTAAACTAGAACTCTAACTGAAACTCTAAGGTAAAACATCAAACTCTTAACTAAAATTAAACTAAACTATAACTCTAACAAAAACTCTAAGCTAAGACTCTAAGTTAAAACTCTTAACTAAAACTAAACTAAACTAGAACTCTAACAAAAACTCTAATCTAAAACTCAGCTAAAACTGAAAACTCTTAACTGAAACTTAACCAAACTAGAACTTTCAGTAAAACTCTAAGCTATGACTCTAAGCTAAAACTATAAATTCTTAACTGCAAATAAAATAAACTTTAACTATAACTAAAACTCTAAGATAAGACTATATGTTAAAACTCTAAACTATTAACTAAAACTAAACTAAACTAGAACTCTAAATAAAACTAAACTATGACTCTAAGCTAAAAACTCTTAACTAAAACTAAACTAAACTAGAACTCTAATTAAAACTCTAAGTCTAAGCTAAAACTCTAAACTAAAACTAAACTAAACTAGAACTTCAACAAAAACTCTAAACTAAGAATCTAAGCTAAAAACACTAAACTCTTAACTAAAACTAAACTAAAATTCTAACATAAACTCTAGGCTGAGACTCTAAGCTAAAACTCTAAACTCTTAAGTAAAACTAAACTAAACTAAAACTCTAAGCTAAGTCTCTAAGTTAAAACTCCAAACTCTTAACTATAACTAAACTAGAACTCTAACAAAAACTCTAAGCTAAGACTCTAAGTTAAACTCTAAACTCTTAACCAAAACTAAAATAAACTAGAACTCTAACAAAAACTCTAAGCTAAGACTCTAAGCTAAAACTCTAAACTCTTGACTAAAACTAAACTAAACTAGAACTCTAACAAAAACTCCAAGATAAGACTCTAAGCTAAAACTCTAAACTCTTAACTAAAACTTAACTAAACTAAAACTCTATGCAAAGTCTCTCTTTTAAAACAAAAAACCCATAAATATAAATATGACTAAACTAAAACTAAACTAAAACTCGAATATAATACTGTACTTTACAAATCCAAGCTCCTAACTATGGACGCACTCACAAAAAGCACAAAAAAACATCTAGTATAATGCTCTAATATAAAGCTCTAAAATCTAAAATATGCAAAAACTAAACTAGAACTGTATAAGAAACTCTAAGCTAAGACTCTACGATTAAACCTCGATACTCTTAGATATTAACTAACACTAAACTAAAAATCTAACTAAGACTCTAAGATAAGACTCTAAGCTAAGACTCTAAGCTCTTAACTAAAACTAAACTAAACTAGAGCTTCAACAAAAACTCTAAGCTAAGACTCTAAGCTAAAAACTCTTAACTAAAACTAAACTAAACTAGAACTCTAACTAAAATTCTAAGCTAAGACTCTAAGCTAAAAACTCTAAACTCTTAATTAAAACTAAACTAAACTAGAACTCTAACAGAAACTATAATATACGAGTCTAAGCTAAAAAACTCTAAACTCTTAACTAAAGCTAAACTAAACTAAAACTCTAAGTTAAGTCTCTAAGGTAGAACTACAAACACTTAACTATTACTAAACTAAACTTCAACTTTAACAAAAACTCTAAGCTATGACTCTAAGCTAAAACTCTAAACTCTTAATTAAAACTAAACTAAACTAGAACTTCAAAAAAAACTCTAAGCTAAGACTATAATCTAAAAACTGTAAACTCTTAATTAAAACTAAAATAAACTAGAACTCTAACAAAAACTCTAAGCTAAGACTCCAAGCTAAAAACTCTAAAATCTTAATTAAAACTAAACTAGAACTCTAACTAAAACTCTAAGCTATGACTATAAGGTAAAACTCTAAACTATTAACTAAAACTAAACTAAACTATAACTCTAACAAAAACTATAAGCTAAGACTCTAAGCTAAAAAACTCTAAACTATTAGCTAAAGATAAACTAAGCTAAATCTCTAATTTAATTCTATAATTTAAAACTAAAAACTCTCAACTATTAATAAAATAAAAAAAAACTTTAACAAAAAATCTAATCTATGGCTATAAGCTGAAACTCTAAAATCTTAATGAAAACTAAACTAAACTAGAAAATCAATAAAAACTCTAATCTAAAACTCTAAGCTAAAAAATCTAAATTCTTAACTAAAACTAAACTAGACCTCTAACAAAAACTCTAAGCTAAGCCCCTAAGGTAAAAACTCTAAACTCTTAACTAAAACTAAACTAAACTAGAACTCTAACTAAAACTCTAAGCTATGACTCTAAGTTAAAACACAAAATTATTAACTAAAACTAAACTAAACTAGAACTCTACCAAAAACTCTAAGCCAAGACTCTAGGCTCAAAAACTCTAAACTATTAACTACAACTAAACTAAAGCTCTAATCTAATACTCTAAGGTAAAACTCCAAACTCTTAATAACTATATCTAAACTAAACTAGAACTCTAACAAAAACTCTAAGCTATGACTCTAAGCTAAAACTCTGAATTCTTAACAATTACTAAATTATAATTAAACTCTAACAAAAACTCTAAGATAAGAATCTAAGCTAAAACTCTAAACTATTAACTAAAACTAAACTAGAACTTCAACAAAAAATCTCTGATAAGAATCTCAGATAAAAAAACAAAAATCTTAGATAGAACTAAACAAAACTAGAACTCTAACAAAAACTCTAAGCTAAGACTCTAAGCTAAAATTCTAAACTCTTAAAGTACCAAGGATACCTAAAATGAAAACTAGTTCATTAAAATGGTCAAGTGCAAAATTACACAGCCATATACGTCTTAAATTAGTGTGAAAAACCGATAATTTATTTTTTAAGGAGAAAGATCACCTGTTTACGTAATGTATTCCAATATGAAAGTTCATGGCCAATTTCAAAAATAAAGAACGTGTGCTGTGAAACAGCAAAAAATGACCAAAAAATAAATAAATCACCATATAGCCTTAGAAAGTGCTGTTTTCTTATATGTTCTGGTAAAACAGAAATCGGAACCTAGTTCAGAAAAGCTCTTTTCGTTGAAAAATACTTTTAAGGAATGCTTCTTGAAAAGAGCTTGGCTAGACTAGGCATAGTCTTGATGTTACTAGGAGTTTTGGCATTCCAGGATCTTTTAACCATGAAGCAGTGTAAAGGTAAAGATTAATGATTCTAAAAGAAATTATCAATATATAGGCTACCCTATTGGTAGTTTTTCAGACCTAATGACTTCCACTGATAGCCTACCTTATGTAGGCTAAGGTAAGACACCTAGTAGGCTGTGTGATTTGCTTGAATATTTTGATATAAATCTACATCATAGTTACTATATAATAGGCTAGTAGCATATACCATTTATGTTTTTATGTATTAGAAATACAAATTACTCGGGTGAGCACTGTTTGAGTAGGACTATTAAAGTCAATGGTTCTTTATGCTCTAAGCAACAAATATTTTCATTTACTCTTATATACTAAGCACTATAAAATCAAACAGTAGGCAATATTGTGTTTCCTTTAAACATGGAGAATGATATAAAGTCTTCTGTATGACTTATTAAACATCAAATTATTATAGAGAAACATGAATAAAGTTATACAGAATGCTTTTGGTTTTCTTATTGAATATATGATCCACTAAAATGTAATACAAAAGAAATTACATTACCCCAGTGATACATAGAGAAAACAACTAAGTCATACAGATGGCCTTTCATAGTTCCAATTGCAGTTCAGGCAACTTTGTGGTCACATATCAATCCTAAAACGTAGTCAACCTACCTGAGAATTTATGTGGCCAGGAAAATTAGGCTTAGGATGCTTCTTCATCAGCAAGTTCCATAGACATTGTCTGTTGTGAGTCAGCTCAAAAATCTTAGTCATCTCTATTGTAATTCAAGTAGACTTTCCAAGTAGGCCTGTCCGCCTAGAGTCTAGGGCATTTTGACCAAGTTTTAGGATTAACATGACCACTAAGTCACCTGGACTTGCAGTCCGCAGTCAGAAAACCCAATCTATAAGCCAAGACAGTTACACCAAAACAGAATTAATTGAAAATTGGTTGACTGAAAAGTTACCTGTCTTTGTGTGCAAACAAATGACAGAGGGTATACCTGTGTAAAGTCTTAGACATGCAACCCAGTTTATAAGCTCAGATAGTTACACTACCATAAAATTCATACAAAATTGGTTGACCCAACAAGTTGCCTGGATTTGCAGGTGAACAAGTGACATAAGGTCTGCCTGCCTATAGTCTCAGACAAGGGTAGCTGAGTTTTAGGACTAACATATGAACATCAAATTGCCTGGATTCACAGACAAACCATCAACAATAATAATAATTGATTGAATTTGCAGAACATATATCCTACAGACCTTCAAAAAATTATGGGTATTTATTAGTGAAAAGGATGTCACACTTATACTAAAGCAATGCAGGAAAAAAAGGTAGTGTTCTAATATCTGGGGAACATGCGAGAAGTTAAGTTTGGTTAATGCTAGTGAAATAAAACAAAATAGGATAAAAATAAAATAGTTTAGAAACAAATTTTGGCTGTATATTGGCACATTAGGAGGGTGGGGATAAAGCATAGCATATAATAAATACATAACCTAAACTAACCTAGGTACCATTTTTCCTCCTAAACCCCAAAAAACTAAAGCTTGAATATAGTTCCTGGAGTGAGAAAGCCCTTGTTTATAGAGCATAAGATAGGAAATTAGTGGGTAGTGTTATCTGTTTGGAGATATTATGTAATCAATTGACAAAAACCATAAAACAGACATAAATTGAAGTTGTCATCCAAGAAAAACAACAAATAAATTGACCGACACTCATAACCATTTAGAAAACATCCATCAAAGTGAGAAAATTCCTGTTTTTTCATTCTCACTGACAAAAACCATAAAACAGACATAAATTGCTGTTGAAATCCATAAGAAACATCAAATAAATTGACCAACACACATAACTGTCCAAACAACATTCATAAATGTGAGAAAATTCATGTTTTTCCATTCTCACTGACAAAAACCATAAAACATACATAAACTGCTGTTGACATCCATTAAAGTGAGAAAGTTCCTGTTTTTTTCATTCTCACTGACTAAAACCATAAAACAGACATGAATTGCTGTTGACATACATGAAAAACATCAAATAAATTGACCAACACACATAACCATCAAACATACATAAATTGCTGTTGACATCCATAAATGTGAGAAAATTCATGTTTTTCCATTCTCACTAACAAAACCATAAAACATACATAAATTGCTGTTGACATCCATTAAAGTGAGAAATGTCCTGTTTTTTCATTCTCACTGACAAAAACCATAAAACAGACATGAATTGCTGTTGACATCCATGAAAAACATCAAATAAATTTACCAACACACATAACCATCAAACATACATAAATTGCTGTTGACATCCATAAATGTGAGAAAGTTCCTGTTTTTTCATTCTCACTGACAAAAACCATAAAACAGACATTAATTGCTGTTGGCATCCATGAAAAACATCAAATAAATTGACCAACACACATAACCGTCCCTTGAAAAATACTGTCTTTCCATTCTCACTGACGAAAACCATAAACCACGTGGTTCTATGCCCATATTTGGTGCCCCCGTGGGAGTATAAGATAGCTCTCTACTTGTGTTTGGACAAATGGTGGGCGTCAGAGGGGTGTTAGTTGCTCTCCAATCACTTTCGACTATTAAAAAGGGGAGTAGCCCTTTCAATTTCCAATCAAATGAGCTTTTGTAGAAGTTTCTGCGACAACGCTTTCTATAAAACCTTATATGACCCCAGGGTATAACTTACAACCCTCTCCTTGAGGGCTCTGAGGGGATTATCATCCTCAAAGACCTAATTTCCAAAACTTTCAACTACGTTGAACAAAATGAATATTTCAAAATTTTGGGATGTTAGTTGCTCTCCTATCACTTTCGACTATTAAAAAGGGCACTAGCCCTTTCAATTTCCAGTCAAATGAGCTTTTGTTGGAGTTTCTGTGACAATGCTTTCTTTAAAACCTTATATGCCCCCAGGGTATAACTTACAACCCTTGCCCTGAGGGCTCTGAGGGAATTATCATCCTCAAAGACCTAATTTCCAAAACTTTCAACTGCATTGAATAAAATGGCTATCTAACAAATTTTGACTGGATGTGTTTGGATCAATGGTGGGCGTGGAAGGGGTTTTAGTTGCCCTCCATTATCTTTCGACTATTAAAAAGGGCATTAGCCATTTCAATGTCCAATCGAATTTTCTACAACAGTGCTTCAATTTCTACATATTGATTTCTACGAATTTTCTACAACAGAAACTTCGATTTTCTACAAATCAAAGTTTCTACAACAACACTAAGAACTTTATATGCCCCCAGGGCAAAACTTACAACCCTTGCCCTGAGGGCTGTGGGGGGGGGGGTTTAATCCTCAAAGACATAATTTCCAGAACTTTCAACTACGTTCAACAAAATAGTTGTCTCAAAATTTTGATTGGATGTGTTAGGGGAAAAGGTGGGTGTGAGAGGGGGGTTAGTTGTCTTCCAAACACCTTCGACTATTAAAAAGGGCACTAACCCTTTGAATTTTCCAATCAAATGAGCCCTTTTTGAAGTTTCTACGACAAAGCTTTCTATAAGAACCTTATATGCCTCGAGGGCATAACTTACAACCCATGCCCTGAGGACTGTGGGGGAGTGTCATCCTCAAAAAAATAATTTCTATCTGGGAATCAACTACGCTTAACAAAATGGCTATCTCAAAATTTAGATTGGATGTGTTTGGGGAAATGGTAGGCGTGGAAGGGATGTTAATTGCCTTCCAATCACTTTCGACTATTAAAAAGGGCACTAGCCCTTTGAATTTCCAGTCGAACGAGCCCTTTTTCAAGTTTTTAATACAACGCTTTCTGTAAATAACTTATATACCCCCAGAGTATAACTTACTACCCTTGCCCTGAAGATGTGGGGGGATTGTCTAACTCATAAATATAATTTCCGGGCTTTCCAACTGCGTTGAACAAAATGGCTATCTAACAAATTTTGACTGGATGTGTTTGGATCAATGGTGGGTGTGGAAGGGGTGTTAGTTGCCCTCCAATCACTTTCGACTATTAAAAAGGGCAATAGCAATTTCAATTTCCAATCGAATTTTCTACAACAGCGCTTCAATTTCTACAAATTGATTTCTACGAATTTTCTAGAACAGAAACTTCGATTTTCTGCAAATCGAAGTTTCTACAACAAAACCTTTCTATAAAAACTTTATATGCCCCCAGGGCATAACTTACAACCCTTACCCTGAGGGCTGTGGGGGGTTGGTGTCATCCTCTAAGACATAATTTCCAGAACTTTCAACTACGTTGAACAAAATGGCTGTCTCAAAATTTTTAATGGTTTTATTTCGGGAAATGACGTGCGTGAGAGGGGGGTTAGTTGTCCTCCAATCACTTTCGACTATTAAAAAGGGCACTAACCCTTTCAATTTTCCAATCGAATGAGCCCTTTTTGAAGTTTCTACGACAAAGCTTTCTGTAAAAACCTTATATGCCTTGAGGGCATAACTTACAACCCGTGCCCTGAGGACTGGGGGGGGGGGAGTGTCCTCCTCAAAAACATAAATTCCAAATGGAAATCAACTACGCTTAACAAAATGGCCATCTCAAAATTTTTATTGGATGTGTTTGGGAAAATGGTAGGCGTGGAAGGGGTGTTAGTTGCATTCCAATCACTTTTGACTATTAAAAAGGTCACTAGCCATTCCAATTTTCAATCAAGTGAGCCCTTTTCCAAGTTTCTATGACAGCTTCTTCGATACGAAGTGCCCTGGTCTAAAGAAAAACATAATAACAAATAATACATTGTGCCAACATCGTTCTTTACTTAGGCAGCGCGATTGTGCTACCTATGATGTCAGACAAATGCATTAAAGTGATTAGTGCTATGTAAGAGAATAAAACTTAACACTTAATCGTCAGATGTGTTGTCGGATGTGTTGTCGGAAGATTTTAACGCTGTATCGTTGAAATTTCGGTTTTATTTGCAGAAAGTTACTGATTTTTTTTTACCGAGTTCACGAAAAGTTCCTAACGGGGGGGGGGGGTAGGAGTCAAAAACTATTCTTGGTCCTAAATCCAATACGTTGGGGAATGGATTGGCGCAAAGGCGCTGACCTTATTTGTTCTAATAAATTAAATTGTCACGGAGACCAGTAGCATTAGGGCCGTCAAGTGGAGAGGATCCCTGCAGCCTGAATCTCCCGAGTCCAAGTGTAATTTAATCCACTTCTGGGCTGTATCCTTTTTTTTACTAAGCAAGATCTGAAGCAAATAAAGGTTAGTCATTAACTGTACAAGTGAAGATAAGACAGGATGTTATTTTTCGGTGTGTCCCATATCATAGTCTTACCTATTTTTTTTTTATCAGTCAATATTACTGTTTTCAGGTTTGTTATTCTTTTCTTCTTCATTGTGTTATTCCACTATTTAAATGTTATTTAAAATTAAATGTTATATTAATTTAGTATTATATTTATATATATATATATATATATATATATATATATATATATATATATATATATATATATATATATATATATATATTATATTAATTTAAATATTATTGTTGTTAGATTTGTTGTTCTTTTCTCTTTTTTTGTGTTATTCCACTATTATACAGTGGGTTAAAAATATTATACTGTTATTAGGATGGCAAAGAAAAGTCTAATTGTTCATTTTTAAAAGGTAAGGCCCATGAACAAATTTGTTATGGTGGCCCAGCTTTCGCTGTCAGCCGTCAAGTGAAGATAGGGCTGAGTGAAACGCCTATTATTTTGCTGCCTACACATTCCCTGCAACCTCTGTGATAAGCTTTAAAAATGAAAACTTAAAAGAAAACTTATTTTCTTGTTGTCCAAAAAATATGAAAAAGGATATTATTTCTAATTAAGTACCCTTCCTTAAATAGATTCTAAGTCCCCCCCCCCCTCCAAAATTTTACTAGCATGCAGTTTCTTGTACAAGTTCAAGAGAAGTGTTTGGTGGAGGATCGCTTCGACCAATCCTATTTGTAACAGGGGAGGGGTTTTTTCAATGCACAGGCGGTGTCAAGTTTAAGCTTCCCTGCAACACAGATCTTATTTTAAAACATAAGATGCTGACACTATCAATACTTGTTAACACAAAAACTATCTTTTTTTTAACCAACTACCTTATCTCTGCGCTACACAGCTTTATCTTTAACTACCCAATAAACAACTACGAGTCGATGCACAACCTTATGCCAATCTAATCGCCGTCTTGCTAGCAGGTACTTATAGAAAATGTGCCAATCCTCTCTCCAATGTCTGTGTTTCTAGCAGAACACGGACAAAGTTGGACATCCACCACATGGCTAACATGGGAGTAAAGTTCATTTGTGATGCAAATGGATGTTATATTTAGATTGAGGATGCAATTCTAGGTATATATATACACATTAGGGGGGGGGGTATATATTCTTTGAATATATAGGCTCTAAGAAATTCCCGAATTTCTTAGAAAAACTGGAAAAACAAGCAAAGAAGTGAAGATAAAATCTCTCTCCCTGCAAAATGCGTTAACTAGGGTTATTCTCCTTAATATGTAGTAAGAATTGTCTTCTTAATATGTTTCCTTATGTCCAGGTGGACTCCTAGGTTTAAAATATTGGTTGGCCGGTTGGCTAATTTAAAGATTTGTGTATACATACACTGTCAGGTTAGCCATCTAGTGGTATCCCGGACAAAGTTACTACCTCTCACTGATAAATTTATCATCCGACTACATACTTGACCAGAGGTTTGACCAAATCGTTGAACTGTTTCAGTAGGATGTTAAAATTTAGTCTTTTTGTGGACCTACTGAGTCTTAATCACATGGGTGTCAGAAGGTGAGGGGGGTTATAGGGTGGATTTTACCCATTTTCTCACCCCCCCCCCCAAGTTTTTAAAAATATCCTTTATTGAGAATTTTCATTAGAAAATGCTTTTGTTGGTGTCTTCATTTAAAAAATTGGAAAATAACAAACAAAATTCTCCCCCCTCCTCTTAAGTTTTGAAAAATACATTGTGCCCCCTCCCCCCACCCCCCGCTCAATTAAAATCTTGGTATTTGACTAAGTGACTGATTTTCTTACTTTACTATGACATGAATTATTCAGATAACAATTCGAGGAAGTATTGAAAAAAAAGAAAAAATCTTCGAGGAGTCGTTACTGGTTATGAATTTTACGTAGCAAAATTCTGGTGACAAAAAATCCGGATATATTTTTGAGAGTACGATGTGCACACGGTTCCCATTAGTTCCTAATTCCTTCGATTCTTCGAAAAGTTTTTGGGGACGTTTTAGATTCCACCATGCCAAACTGGCTTTACAAATTTGTTCACTGTGTGTGACCTCTCCACAGATTTCCGAATCCTTTTAAAATTGACGCAAGTCTTTAAGAAGAACCACAATTCGTTGTGCTATAATATTTGATAGTTATGTCAGGCCACCGACCTGCATTGTAAGTCATTAATTTGACTGCTTATCTTAAAAAAAAAAATGATAAAATTTCTTTTAAGAACATTCAATTTAATTAAAATACATTGGAATTTTCCAACTATTTCCTTGGTCATTTTCACAGTAATTTACGATTCTTCTTAAAAACGACTGGAAAATTTAAAATTTGTTTCTTGTTTTGGTTATATTTGTCACTTTGGGGACTGCACGATTGAATTCCGTTCACGAAATATTGCATTTAATGATACTACAATTACATAAGGCCCTACCCAGGATTTCTTTTCGGAGGGGGTTTTACTAAAAGAAAACCTTCGGGGGGGGGGAGAGGTTATACAAAAAAAAAACCTCAGAAAAGCCATACAAAATTTTAAGAGTTTTTACGAGTCAGACAAACATTTCGGGGTGGGGGGGTACCCCCCCCCCCTCTGGGTGCGGCCGGGCAATTACAAACACAATTAACTTGTTTTAAAGTCTAGAAATATATAATAAGGCATTATATTAGTAAGATACTAAAAAAGTAATAACATTTACTTTGGTCTTTTCCCTAGAATTGTGTCTGTTGAATTCCTTTAAACAAGTCAACAGATGGGTTTTCAGGATAATCCCTCTCGGGAGAACATTCCAAAAGGAGCAGCCATTCTTCAAGTAATCATGGGATGTGTCCACGAGGTAACCCGACCGTACCATAATTCTGCGTGTTTGCCACAGGTGCCAGACAGGTGGCGGTAAAAGTAGATATATCATCAGAGCAAGGGTAGTGGATGTACTTGTGGAAAACAGCCACTGACGCCGCACCAAAACTCTCACTGAGAGGTTGTAAAGCTATCCGATTGGTGCTACAACTCGCTCTTGGGGTCCTATTTAAGATCCTTTGGAGTTCTGCTAGTAAGGGTTGAGGTGTCCCTGTAAAATGCAAGTAGAGCCATAGAGCATATGGTACACATACCCTATTTTGGATACTCTGGAGTGGTACTAGTAGTGTATGAAGAGTCCTAAAAAAAAGTAAGCGTCCATATTTGGCAATATACCTAGGTAATTATCATTATCAGTGTAAGAGTAAAAAGACTAGTTAGCAGGGTTAGGCATTGGGAGAAACTAATATCTAAGCAAGAAGATAAGCCATTAAAGGAAGCATACCAAAAGTGCTTGAATGACAGGAGAAAAAGTTCTTGGCCTAGCCAAGTAAGATAGATTTTAGAAAATTGTGGAGGAGCGAGGCAGGGGACTAAGGGGAGAGTACTATGACGAGATAGGGGAGCGTTAGTTAATCACTCACTTGGTAGAGACGCTCTACATTCTCTCCGTAAGTTTTATTTGGACTTACATCGCGGCCCCGACTCTCGCTCTCGGCGAGGGTTAAGCAAGGTTGAGGGGGGGGGGGCTATTCTTAATGAAAGTTTTAAAAATGAGAAAAAAAATTAGATAATATCGACATAAGAATTTGTTTTTTGACCACAGAAAGACTTGTCGGTAAGGGTGAAGTCAAAGAGAGGTCCGGACTTTCGTCCGATTTATGGAGCGGGGAGGATGAGTTAATTCATGGGTGGGTGTTGGGAAGGAATTAAATGGACTGAGGGGGGAAACTTTGTGGGGTGATGTCGAAGGGAGGAACGGGTGGATTAAGTATTGGAAGTTGAATGGGGATTAAAAAGTTGGTGGGTACAGGTATGGCACATTGGACCATTTTCTATAATCTATTTATTTAGTGATTTGGATTTAAAATATTGTCTTTTTTTATAAATTTTATGTTGTTGTATTTTTGTATTGGCCATGCCCCGTAAAGACTTTTAGTTTTAATAAATATCATATTATATCAACATATGCAACAATAATAAGGTAAAATAAATATGTTATTTTAGGCACGGGGGGGGAGGAGGAGATAATTTTTCACTTATTTCCATAACTCCCTATACAATAGCTGGTCTGCTCTTTTGCACTTTTACATGAGCCCATTTCAACTTATGTTTCCCTCGCGAAATGTATAATTTATTTTTAGTAGGGCTGGGGAGGGGGAGGGGTTAGTAAGAGATTTTTTCTCCGAGGAAGTATATTAATACTCGATATTTTTGCAACGTCATTTCAAACACGCTAATTTGCGTCTGGACTTATTTTCAATATAAATGTTAATGTTTATTTTTGTTTTTAGTATTATATGGAGATTTAACTGTTGTTTTTTGTGGCCCATTTGTTAATAAAAAGAAGAAAATGTTATATAGAAACTATAAAACTCGGTAAGAGAAGAACATTCTTTCTTCGGGTAGAACGTTCTTTTTTTCTTTCAAAAGTCCCAAGGATTGTATATTCCCAATGGTTTGTCGGGTTTAAATTTTTTTTTTTTTTAGCCCTACCCCTTACGAGAATAATTTTTTTTTACCCTATTAAATGTGAAACAGGCAAGCAGTAAACTGAAAGGTTCAGAAGATAGCTTAAAAAGACCAGTAAAATATTAATGATTCGATTCTGGGCCATTAGATTCACAGTCAGCCCTCTCGAGCAAGGCTTCGTGACTCAGAATCAGACGGGACTAATTACCTGGTCACTATGAAAGAGCCCAGGCCTAAAACCTACGGATTCTGTAGAAGGCTGAAAAGACTCAGTGAAAAACTATTGAAACAATCCAGGGCCATTTAGGTGTAGTGACGGGTCGTTAGGTGACTTGAAGTATGGATACGACACTTTAAATCAAGCCTGAAGTAATAGCCTATCGCCAGTCGCCCTGGCCATCCCCCTATGTTCAGTTTTGTCAAACTTTGAAGAAAACATCCCTCGCCGGTCGCCCAATCTTTCAAATTGATTACAATGTTGCCAAATTGTGTCTCCTTTAACCTAAAGGACTATTACAAAAAACTTTAACACAATTGACTCACAGCAGCAAAGATTCTAAGGGGTCAGACACTACTTTTTGGGACTAAACCTTATCTGCTTGACTAGTAGCTCATTTTAAAGCCCTTTTTTCGCTGATTCATAATATATACGTCTTACCGTGTTTAAATTCTTGAATTTAATTTAGTTCCCAAATAAAGTTTTTTTAAGAAATTCAACATCCTTGTCTTACAAAAAAGCGGGCGATGGCCTTGCTTTGGCTTATTATGTCCTATACAGTGTTTCTATGAAGTGAAAAGCAATTTACCATAACATTTAGTATTTCCTTCATTGCTACAACTCTTTGTGACTTTTTTATTTAACCAGGGCGATTTTCTTATCGCCCTAGTCTTAAAATTCACGCCATAAGGTCAAAGAATGAGAAAAAGGTTCCTATTCTTCTCAAAACGTGTAGTGCTATCATCAGACGGATGAGAAATTCCATATGAGCTGTCACTCGCCACAAATCGGAGCACAATCACAATTGACTCACAGCAGAGTATATTCTAAGGGGTCAGACACAACTTTTTGGGACTAAACCTTATATGCTTGACTAGTAGCTCAATTTAAAGCACGTTTTTCTCTGATTTATAATATTTACGTCTTATCGTGTTTTAAAGTCTTGAATTCAATTTAGTTCCCAAATAAAGTTTTTTTAAGAAATTCAACATCCTTGTCTTACAAAAAAGCGGGCGATGGCCTTGCTTTGGCTTATTATGTCCTATACAGTGTTTCTATGAAGTGAAAAACAATTTACCATAACATTTAGTATTTCCTTCATTGCTACAACTCTTTGTGAATTTTTTATTTAACCAGGGCGATTTTCTTATCGCCCTAGTCTTAAAATTCACGCCATAAGGTCAAAGAATGAGAAAAAGGTTCCTATTCTTCTCAAAACGTGTAGTGCTATCATCAGACGGATGAGAAATTCCATATGAGCTGTCACTCGCCACAAATCGGAGCACAATCACAATTGACTCACAGCAGAGGAGATTCTAAGGGGTCAGACACTACTTTTTGGGACTAAACCTTATCTCCTTAACTAGTAGCTCATTTTAAAGACCATTTTTCTCTGATTCATTATATATACGTCTTACTGCGTTTAAAAGTCTTGAATTCAATTTAGTTTCCAAATAAAGTTTTTTTTAAGAAATTCAAAATCCTTGTCTTACAAAAAAGCGGGCGATGGCGTTGCCTTGGCTTGTTATGTCCTATACAGTGTTTTTATGAAACGAAAAACAATAAGCCTTAGATAATGTGAGATTAATCGTATAGGAGGAAAACTACCCCTTCCTTATCCCCGTCTCTACCTCAAGGTCATAGAAATTTTGGAGGGTACTCATTCGATCCTGAATCAGTGTTACATAGCAATTTTCTTTCACTAAGTTGTTTTTTGCAAAACGCGTCTATTAAATTTTGGTTACTTTGGGCTGTGGTTACAGGACCATGACTCCTGTTTTTGTTATTGCGATTTTTCAGCCGTAATACTGCAAGCAGTACTGTGAGATTAATTGTATAGGAGGAAAACTGCCCGTTCCTTGTCCCCCTTTCCACCTGAAGGTCACAGAAACTTTGGAGGGTACTCATTCAATCATAAAATGAGTCCTTTTATTATGAATGGAAAGTGATTGGAGACCAAGCAGACACTGGTTGTATTTTTGGTGAAGGAAAGGGGGTAAACACCGGTTCCTAACTATTTTGTGCTTTCTTTTCAATTGGTCGATTTTATGTCTGCTCAATTTTGCGTCTTTTAAGAAATTATCAGTTGACACAGTGCCCAAAACCCAAAATCTGCTTGTGTTTCGTGCAAGTGTCAAATTTCATAATTGTAAATAGATATGATAGCTGAATTGCCATGCCATAGAGCTATGACAATAATTATCAATTCCACAGGGACGAGGACAAGGAAGCTGCAAAGGTTGAATAAGGAAACGGCTTTTTGATAATAAATTTTGAATAGTTTAAGAAAGGCCTTGTGAAGATTCGATTGATCATAAGGCAAGACCTTTTTCAGTTGAAGAAAAAGCTTTAGCCTATATGAATTTGTCGTTTAGTCGAGATTTGACAATAATTGAAATCAAATAAAATTATTTACTTATTTCTCATTTATTGGTATTTTTTCCTACCAAAATTGACCTGGCATCATTTTGGATATTCTCAATATTAATCTAAGCCATTGCTGAATGACTCGATAATCTACTGACAACATTATTCAAGCAATTTATTTTCGACTTCTTGAAATATATACTATTGACTAAAACAAACATATTGACTAAAACGAATCTCTACCATAACGACTTTGTGACTAACAGAAAGAACAACAACATGGAATGCGTTCTACCATATGCTGGACTGAAGAATTTGGGAAATTCATGCTACATCAACGCTGCTTTACAGGTAAAATATTCATTTCATTAATCTACCAATAATCTACCAAGCGTGAAACTACCACAAATCAGCATGGATAAATAGATGAAACCCAAAACGAACAGAAATGACAATAAATAACCGAGCCAAACTCAAAAATAGCAGAAATTAACATAAGTTGGGCTCAAAACCCCTATGCCTTCTAATTTGCCCCTTACTGAAAAAAATACAAATGAATATACATTGTCAGTTTAATATACATTTACTGATATTAAAGTAATCAAAATGTTAACATTATTTGTTTTATTAAAGTTATAAAAGTAAAAACATCTATATTTTTTTCAGTAAAGTGCAAATTATGTTCTGGCCTTGGGAAGGCATAGGGGATTTGAGCCCAACTTATGTTAATTTCTCCTCGTTTTTAGTTTGACTCGGTTATTTATTGTCCTTTCTGTTCGTTTTGGGTTTCATTTATTTATCAATGCTGATTTGTGGTAGTTTCACGCTTGATAGATTATTTGATTTTACTTTTGCTCATTTTTTGCTTAATGGAGTTCTTTAATTTTCTTTGAAAAACTCACTTTTTGGAAAAAGTTTTTTTTATTAATCCTCATAAAAAATAATTACCCATGGAAAAATATATCCATGAAAAAAAGTATACCTTGGAAAAAAAAAAATCCCAAAACAACTTGGAAGTATACCTCTGTTTTTCGATATATTAAAAATATCCTCATGAAAAAACAATTACCCATGGAAAAATGTATCCATGAAAAAAAATATACCTTTAAAAAATGATTCATTTGAAAAATATCTCTGTTTATTAATGTACAAATATATCCTCATGAAAAAATTACCTATGAAAAAACATATCCATGAAATAAAAATGCCCTCAAAAAATGATTCATTTGAAAAAAAATATATCCATGAAAAAATATATACCTTGGAAAAATGATTCATATGAAAAATAAACCCCAAACTTACTAGGCAGTAGACATCTGTTTGTCGATATCCGACAAATATCCCTATGAAAAATTATTACCCATGGAAAAATATATCCATGAAACAAAAATATACCTATGAAAAAATCATTCATTTTAAATGTAAACCCAAAAACAACTTTGAAGTAGACCTCTGTTTATCGATACATCATTACTATCTTCATGAAAAATAATCATCCCTGGAAAAATATATATCAATGAGAAAAATATACCTTGAAAAAAAGATTCATTTGAAACATATACCCAAAAACAACTTGAAAATAAACCTCTGTTTATCGATATATTAAAAATATCCTCAAGAAAAAGAATTATCTATGGAAAAATATATCCATGAAAAAATAAACCTTGGAAAAATGTTTCATATGAAAAATATGCCCAAAACATCTTGGAAACAGACCTCTGTTTATCGATATACTAAAAATATCCTCATGAAAAATTATTACCCATGGAAAAATATATCCCTGAAAAAAAATATACCTTGAAAAAATGATTCATTTTAAATATATACAAAAAAACAACTTTGAAGTATACCTCTGTTTATCGATACATAATTACTATCTTCATGAAAAATAATTATCCTTGGAAAAATATATATCCATAAGAAAAATATACCTTGAAAAAATGATTCATTTGAAACATATACCCAAAAACAACTTGAAAATAAACCTCTGTTTATCGATATATTAAAAATATCCTCAAGAAAAAGAATTATCTATGGAAAAATATATCCATGAAAAAAACAAACCTTGGAAAAATGTTTCATTTGAAAAATATGCCCAAAACAACTTGGAAACAGACCTCTGTTTATCGATATTTAAAAAAATATATTCATGAAAAATAATTGCCGATGGAAAAATATATCCATGAAAAAATATATCTTGGAAAAAATGGTTCATTTGGAAAATATACTCGAAACAACTTGGAAGTAAACCTCTCTTTATTGATATATTAAAAATATTCTCATGAAAAATAATTACCCATGGAAAAATATACTCACAAAAAAAAAGTTGAAAAATTTTTTTCGTCCGAAAATTTTTTAAGTAAAACAAATATGTTACTACAAACAGTATCTCTCTAATAGCAAAAATCACGACTTAAATATCTATACCATTCTCGTTTTGTATTTTGAAAATATTAAATGTGAATTTTTTGTTTTAAGTATATTTCATGTCATAAAAAGACATTTCAAAAAAGTGGAGAAAAACAAAAGTTAAAAAAATTTAAAAAATAAAACAAAAAAAGTACAAAAAATGGGGAGGGCAAAACTTTGGGAGAAGGGCATTGGATCCCTTGACGGTAGGGACATAGATCACTAATGGCTGCTGTATCATTGCCAAAAATGTATACGACTTTTTGTATCCTCATGAAAAATATATAAAAAAGACCTCTGTGCTGGAAGTAGACCTCTGTTTATCGATATATTAACAATATCCTTATGAAAAATAATTAACCATGGAAAAATACATCCATAAAAAAATATACTTTGATGAAATGATTCATTTGAAACATATACCCAAAAACCACTTGGAAGTAGACCTCTGTTTATCGATATATTAAAAAGATCCTCAAGAAAAAGAATTATCTAGGGAAAAATATATCCATGAAAAAAATATACCTAGTAAAATGATTCATTTGAAAAATATACACAAAACAACTTGGAAGTAGACTTTTATTTATCGATAGATGAAAAATATCCTTATGAAAAATAATTACCCATGGGAAAGTGGAAATAATTGTCCATGATAAAAAAAAATACCTTGGAAAAATAATTCATTTAAAAAATATACCCATAACAACTTTGAAGTAGACCTCTGTTTATCGATATATTAAAAAATATCTTCATGAAACATAATTATCTATAGAAAAATATATCCATGAAAAAATATATCTATGAAAAATGATTCATTTGAAAAATATACTCAAAACAACTTGGAAGTAAACCTCTGTTTATTGATATATTAAAAATATTCTCATGAAAAATAATTACCCATGGAAAAATATACTCACAAAAAAATGTTGAAAATTTTTCTAAGTCCGAAAAATACTCAATTAAAAAAAAATTATTACTACAAACAGTATTTTTTCTAATAGTAAAAATCACAACTAACATATCTATACCATTATCATTTTCTTTTTGAAAATATTAAATGTGATTTTTTCGTTTTAAACATATTTTCTGTTATTTTAAGACATGCAAAAAAAGTGGAAAAAATATAAAAATAAAAGTTAAAAAAAGTTGAGAAAAATAAACTTAAAAAAAGTACATAAAAATGGGGGAGGGGCCAAAATATTGGGGGATGGGCTTTGGGGTCCTTGGAGGCTGGAGCATGGATGACTAATTCCTGCCGTATCATTGCCTAAAATGTATGCGACTTTTTGTAAGAAGAATTTGTTGAAGCTCCAATAGTATGCCCAGTAAGGGCAGTGTTAAATCCATAACCACCCCACTTCTTGATTTCTAAGGATTGTACTGGATTTCTAAGGATTGTTCTGGATTTCTATATTAAAATTCTTTTCTTGGCACCTAAACTTTATTAGTTTCAACTCTATGGATACTGCAATACCAAACAATATTTTACATTAGCCACCCTCCTCACTTGGAACTTGTGTATTACAGCGACCATAGCCAAGAAGTGAAGTTAGGTCAATCGAGTGAATTGACTTGTAAAAGGATGAATATATTCTAATAATATTCTGACATTTATATAATGTGATGCGGGAGTCAAAATTCCCTCAGACTTACCTTTAGCTGGTAAGCAATTACGGTTTCAACCCTTTACTTGTTTCATTCAATGCAAATAAAACAAATTATTCTTATTATTTTCATTTGGTTTTATCTGGATATTCATGTCCTGAGTTAAGAGCCTTCATACCATTTGAATTCTATAGGCTTACTGAAGTTACACGATAATTTTGGGTCATTGACCTACATTAATTTAGGTCTCAAAAGGTATCTCATTTTGAATAAATTATGTGTAATCAGTATCTGTTGATACAGCCCACAGGCTGTAAGTTCGATATTGTGTTCTTTTCTGGTCTGAATATAAACTGTTCTGGTCGTTTTATACAATTTTATCCAGTATTGCATACACCTCCAGTACTATTGGATTGGTAATCATAAGTTCTAGTCCCCTTTTTATATGTCAAAGTGATCAGAGCGTAGCTACTCCCCCCCCCCCCCCCTCACACAAAAAAAAAAACTTTGTTTTTTCCCGAGATGTACACAATAGATATTTTGAGACAGTTCTTTTTATTCAAAACAGTTCAAATACCATATAACAAGGCTTTTGATGTTGATACAAACCACCAGAGCCTGAGGCCGAGGTTTTTAAGTTATGCCCCTGTTGTATTTAAGGCTCCTATCGAAGGGCTGGCTGTATAAGCCTTAGAGGTGGTTATTTTGGTTGAAATTGGAAGCTCTAATTCCCTTTTAAGAGTCAATAGTGATGGAAGTAGTACCCCACCCTCTTTTCATCAAACGCATCTGATTGAAATTGTGCGATGGAAATTTTCGTTTGAATAGTCTAAAGAGCATACAACAATGCTTCTAGGGTTGGAACATCCCCCCCCCCAGATCCCTGGGGTAAGGGATGTAAGTTGTGCCCTGGAGGCACATAAGATTCTTATGGAATACGTGGTCATATTAAATACAGATGGGCCTCGTTTGATTTTAAATTGGAAGTTTGTGCCCTTTTTAAGAGTGAAAGTGATTTGAAAGACCCCCCCCCCTCCCTCACGCCCATCATTTACCATAACAAATATTCAAACAATGTTTTGAGACATGAATGTTTTCACTATTGTTGAAATGTTTAGTAATTATGCGCCGTAATAGTTGTAGTAGCAGTAGTAGCATTAGTAGCAGTATACAAATAGTACTTTGTTTTTCAACATCTCCTTCAACATACGATAAAATTTTTAACTTAATACCATTAACCGGTCCTGAAGCATTGCTGATGCGTCCTCTTGACAGCCTATGTGGGCATAGTGTGTTTCGATTTATTTCAATACAGTTACAATATTGCCCAACATTTTCGTAGCAGTAGCAGTAGTTTTAGGAGTAGAAGCATTAGTATTATGATGCAAATATTGTCTTATGGTTATTTCAACATCCCCCACAACAAGCGTTGTAAGTTTTAATTTCACACACGTAACTGTTCCTAAGATATTGCTGATGTGCCCTTTTGACAACCTGCATACGGATGGCAGGTTGTCATCCGTACAACAGAAATATTCTCTGAAAATTTCACCTTCACATCTTCATAGGTTGTGGATTTTGAGCTAGACAGAAGACACTGTATGTATTAATTTAATGCTGCTTCTACGGTTACTGTAACTAACGACACTAATGGAATTAAATTTAAACTCTTAGGGAACGTTTAGGAGGAGTTTCAATTAAACGAATAACCTATGTGCATGCAGGTATTAAAAGGGCATTTAAGCACTATTGGGCATATAAGGACACAGACAGCCATGCTCTACCATAGCTAGTAATATCATGATATTTTAAAGGAGTTAATTTGATTGAATTTTAAAAGTTCTAGTGCCCTCTTAAGAGTCAAAAATGATTAGAGGGCAATCAGCCCTCCTCTTTAGCTCATAATTTTCCAGACACTTCCAATCATAATTTTAAGACAGCCAGTTTGTTCAGCATAACTGAATGGTCTAGTAACTATACTCTAGGGTTATTGGGTAGGTCAACCTCCCCCCCCCGCCCGGTTATGTAATTTGCCCATTTGCCCATTGTAGGTCAACCCCCCACTGTTATGCAATTTGTCCATTATGCTTAAAAACTAAATGTTGCTTTAAAATTAAATCAAAACACACTGTTTATATGCTGGTTGCCAATAGGACATCTCAGCGATATACCAGAAACAAATGAGGGTATTAAGTTCAAATTTTCGGGACTACTTCTATTATTACTTCTGCTCTTAAAATTTTACTAAATTAAAAGAATGAATTTTACTAAATAAAATAAATCAAAGAGTGTCTTGCTTTAGTTAATGAGTGACTCTTTTTTCTGGTTAGTAAATTGAAAACTGAAACCAGAAATTTAATGCGCATGCGTTTTTGTAAAGTTTTTTCGAACATTTTTAGGCTGAATTTTTGGTATTTCAGACAGGAAAAAATATCAACGCTAAAGGCTACATTAGAACACATATTCTATTTAATTATTTAGACAAAAAAAGTACAGTTTTGATATTAAATGAAAGTAAAGTCACAGTACAAATAAAACAATAGCACTTTTTTCTCGAATACAAGAAAGGGACGACTTAAACCGAGTAAACTTCTCTCTGGATGGAAGAGTGGCTTTTGTCCCCCTCTATCATCCACTCGAAAGTTTTAACTGATTACTTGTAATTACTGACCAATTACTCATGTTTATGTGGCACCGTTGCATTCGACCATCCAGTTTGCTGCTAACGCTTGCGAGGAGAAAAAGACTGCTAGTATGCCTAAACTGTGATTTTATTTGCTTTTGGATGAAAAATTTTAAACCCCTGCTGAAGACTTCAACTATGAAAGAAAGGGCTAGGGAATTTTATAAGCAATTAACATTTGTTATTCAAAGACTAAAACACTGTAAGAAACAATATTTAAAAAATTGTTAGGCAGATCGTGGGGAAAGGAAAATTTTTATATAATTTTCGAATTGAGCATAAAATTTTTTATTTGAATCCTGTGCTTTATATCTTGAGTCAAATCAGTTTCGGTTCCTCAGTGTATTTTATTTCGTCTCAATGATGGCAAGCTCAGACACGCTGGTGTAATGGTCTCAAGCGGTCTCTTGGTTTGCAAAAACCGTAAATAAGAATATGGAATGCCATTGATTTTACATAGATGTAAAAACAGAATGAAAAAACCGTCAGTCTGACTTTTTCCTACTTGAAAAAAGATAAGCAATAAAGTTTGTCTAGACTAAGCGAAATTTGTAGAGGCTGGAAAATCTTACTTTCAGCATGTCTCAACTTATTATGAAAGTGCTACCCTTATTTCGTGTGAGTAGTGAATTCTTAACCAAACTGCTCTTTGCTTTGAATCCTTGGGTCCTGCAGCGTTAATTGGTACAGGGCTGGTGGGACCTCTGCCCCCTAGATTTTGAAAAAAATACCTTTCTTCGGGTATTTTCATTTAGAAAAAAAGCGACAGTTCCTCCCCCTAGTTATTGAAAAACATATTTGCCCCCAACCCTAAATTTTCGTAGATTGGTGCGATTGCGCGAGTCTATTAACAACTGTTTCAAACACCGAACATTTTTGTTTATGTTTTTATGCCTTGCATTAATCTCTAATATTTATGTCATTATAAATGTAAATCATATCACCTTAGGAAGCGATTATGCTAACCTTCTTTGATGATCAGGAATTATGCTTACCTTTGTTGATGATCAGGAATTATGCTAACCTTCTTTCATGATCAGGAATTATGCTAACCTTCTTTGATGATCACGTATGCTGACATCAGGAAAGATATAAGCATTTTATTCCGAAGTTGAATTTGAGAAGAGAAGTAACTAGTAACCAACTAGTTTAATTCATCGAAACAAAATTCCTGACCAATTACCAACAAACTTTTCTTTTCTACAACTTCTTTATAGGAAGGTAATTTTTACGCCTTTTTTTGATTATTGCATTTGATAATTTTTGGTTTTAAAAATTGTATTTAAACTATCAAAGAGCTGCTTCATAGGCATACATATTTGGCCAATTGCAAGGCTGTACCCAGACGGGGGTTAGGGGGATTTTAACCCCTCCCGAAATATTTTTTTTACTCGTAAAAACGTAAAAAAATGGATATAAACAAATTTTGTATGCATTTTTGAGTTTTTTTTTATGTACCCCCCCCCCCCGAAAAAATCTTTGGGTAAAACCCCCTCCAAAAAAAATTCTGGGTACGGCCTTGGCGAGTTTTGATTCCTCATTTCGTTCTATTCGTTTCCTAACTCACTTTTATTCCCCCCCCCCTATATTTTGATTATTTATCCCTTTTTGATAAAATATCAGAGTAAAGGTACCGATTGAGTTCTTCAGAACCATGCAAGTGTTTGAACTTTTTGGCATATCCAAGTTTTCTTTTTTGCGGACCGATAGTGTCCGGGAAATAATTGAAAAGTTTCAAAAGGAACCTAACGGCTATGAAAGGACATTTATATGAAAAAAAGGAAGAGAATCTTAAAAAGATTTAATTTCTCTCATGTTCATTTTGGCTAGAGAGTACCTCTAGCCAAAGCATTTCTTTTGAAAGCATTTCTAGTGTTGCATCCTTATTAAATTCAAGTCAATTCATGGTTAAAGGCAAAATCATAAGATTAAACTTCTGTGATTTTTTGTTCAGTTGTATATAATATAATACGGATGTTGTTTTAGTTTTATGGACAAACTTACCTATTGCTAATCAGCAAAGGCAGATCCAGGACTTTTTTAGGGGGGGGGGGGGGTAAAATAGTTTGATCCGATAAACTTGCTTTAGGAGTAAGTTTAATTAACGCAAAACTGCGTTAATTAAGTAAATTACACTACTTTAGACTACGTTAGGGGGGGCACCCACTCCCCTCCCCTGGATCTGCTACTGCTAATCAGGTTTGCAATAAATATATTAACTTGTATTTAGCTTTCAATCATTCTTTGCTCTATAAAATGGACGTTCGATCCAGTTAAGGATCAAGTGCTATTACAAAACAAAAGTTCCACGTAATTTTAGTTGGTTCATATTTACAAATAATTTCGCTGTCTTGTTTTAACACTGACCAAGTTTTATTTTTCTCATATAAGTGATGGAGTCTGAGGATGGACCCTCCTCTATTATTCAGAATTCTTCTGAAGAACTTATAAAATACTCTAAACTGTAACTCTTTCAGGCAGTTGAACCGCCTTGCTTGGCTGGAACTATTTTTCATAATTTAATTGCCTTAAATCTTCAGAGTATCTCTTGGTTCAGCCATGGTTAATAATGATGACACAAAAGACACAAGATTAATAATATAGATAGGTTAAATTTAGTAGAAATTGAGTCTTTGCTGGCTTCAGGACATTTGCCCAAATATACCGAGAGATTTATTTAATTAATATTTAATAAGATTTATTTAATATACCAAACGAAACAACAACTCCAGTTTAACGGGAATCCCGGGAAGCAAAAAACTTGTCCGCGAGGGAGTGACAGAAATACAATAAAACAAGATTACAAATCCAGAAAACCTCTGATACATCCTATGAAGCATAGAAAACGTCGATCGGACTAGAACAAACAATGGGTTACTAGTCTCTGCAAAGGACCAAGAATAGTGATCATGGACCAGAGACCTCAGAGTTGCTGATATCTAGTAATCTAGACTACATGTTACATATGTAACATGTAGTCAACAATTTTATTGCAAAAGTTTAAAAACAACAACCGATCTTACAACTAAAACATACAAACTCTTTAACATGACTGAAGCAGGGGTACCCACAGATATTTGTTGAATATGGGAGAAGTCTGCACAAAATCGTCTGGGAGCAAGGCTTACGTTAAATTGTTCTAAGGCCTAGGTGCCCTTGCATTAAAACAAGTTGGTGTTTTCACATATTTCTCAGAATAAAAGTTTAATGTTCCTAGGAAATATCCTAGTTAACCAATGAAGATGTGACATAGTTTCTCAAGATACGAATAAAAAAACATTTGGAACAGTTTTTTTTTTTAAAACTGGTTTAAGTCAATTAAAACTAAAAATCTTGGCAATAAAATAAGAAGTGCGCTACTGTGAAGGATGTTGGACCTATCTAAGTATAGCAAAAAGGAAAAGAATTTGTCAGAGCGTAATACTTAGAAAAAAGTTGAAAATACTAAAAATGGACATGCTGTATTATTTTAAGCATATAGTTAACCATATATTAGGTAGTTCTGTAGTAAAATTTATCGTGATCTTTCGCTATTGCTGGTCAAAAATTCTAAACATTATTATAGCCAGGACGCTGGCACAACAAGTGGCCAAGAGGTGGTCAATCTCGAAAAACAAAGATATATTTAAAAAAAAACGTATAAAAGTGGTAAAATGAGAAATAGTCTACTTTAAATTTGGTAAAACAAAGCGGCAGGTATCATTTACTCCTCCACTCGGGAAACTCCAAGCGGCGCTCATGATTGGAGCCAACAGGTGGAAATGTCACTTAAGAATCAAAACGGCAATACATCTTAGCTATGTGAGAAAATAGTTTCTTGGATGTTAATGAAATATTTTTGAGCAGGCTCACATATTTTCTGTATTTATGATCTCCACTATCCAGTTTAAATGCACGTTTAACATTTTTTTTTTTTTTTCGACTTTTCTTTTTTTCAAGTTCATCTCGATATTCGGCACCACGGTTTTTGTCACTTAGGTGTCTTACTTCAATTAAGAAAGGTCCAAGCCGAAAATATCGTCTTCAACAACATTTTCAAATTGAAAAGGGCCACTGCGCACAGCTGCAGTATCTACCCCTCTGAAACCCTTTTCAGGAATACATCTAAAAGAAAGAAAAATACATCAGCTAAGAAAAGAATAATGTATAGAAAACAAGACCTACTCAGCTTAAAGATGATATATTCAATTCTTAGCTAGACTAGTCCCAAACACAATTCCATGGCCAGAACGTTTTTGGTTGGCATTGACTCAAACAGTCACTAACTTTCGGTACTATTGAGTATGGTCAGTGATACGGCTTGTCATCCATACACCGGGTATGGATGGAGTGATATGGATACTGTCTAATTAAATAAAGTTTTTTTTAACTGAAAGTAAGGAGCGACGTTAAAACTTAAAACGAACAGAAATTATCAAGTATATGAAAGGGGCTGCCCCCTCCTCAACCCCTCGCTCTTTACGCTAAAGTTTTTTATTGTATAAAGAAACAAATTTATGAGACAGAGTCAAACTTTAGCGTAAAGAGCGAGGGGTTGAGGACGGAGCAGCCCCTTTCATATACAGAATTATTTCTGTTCGTTTTAAGTTTTAACGTCACTCCTTAGTAGAAGTGACCCTATTGATCGTGACATGACCACGTGGTCATGTCAGCATTTTTAATACTGACGGGAGTCCATATATGGGCATAGAGTCATTAGGGAGAACACGTGGTTAATGGGTTCAATGACCTAAATCAACAACAACAACATCGACCTTGACATTCGCTGAGAGCGTGCACTTACAACAACAACAACATCGACCTTGGAACACCTGTGCTGTCGACCTCAATTTACCTATCGTGAATCAATAATTCCCCTTAGAAACAACAAATTAATTTCCCCTTTCTTGACATATCAATCAATCAATGACATCATCTGTCAGACTTTAAAAATTTTCGCATATAAACGATTCTCCAGGAATAGATCCATGTCATTAATGTCATTGCCTCGGAAACAACTCTTTTGGTCGAACTCCAAAGGATATTAAGAAACAAATGTCATGGAAACAATTCTCCAAGAAACATCTTAGCGATGAATTGTTTTAGCGCTTGAATCAGGTTTCTTATTAATTTGAAATGCATTAGCACAGAGATACCAAAAACAAAAGGAACACGCTGAATTACATTTAGGGATTATTTGGGCGAAACTGTTTTAGACAGGTTATGGAACTATTTCAGTGAAACAGTTAGAGAGATTTTAAAAGATGATTTTTGAAGAGATTTTAGAAGAGAATTTAATGATGAAACTCTGTGGTCGTTATAATACACAAGTTTCATTTGAACAGTGTTGTGGGGTCCTCTAACCCAACCCCAAAGGGTTCCAATCCTCCTACCCCAACCCCGAAGGAAGCCCCCGGTCCTCAAAGGCCCCCCAAGCTCCGAAAGGGCCACCGGCGCCCCCAAAGGCCCACCCAGACCCCCAAAGGCCATCCCCGGGCCCCCCAAAGGCCCATCGAGCTCCCAAAGGACCAACGGGCCCCCAAAGGCCCTCCCTGTGCCCCAAAGGCCCTCCTCAGACCCTCAAAGGCCCTCCCCTGGTCCTCAACGGCCCTCCCCCGGCCCCCAAAGGTCCCCCGGACCAGAGAAGCGCCGCCGGGATGCGCCGTGGGCCAGGAAAGCGCCGCAGGATGTGCCGCAGGGATGCGCCGCGGGTCAGGAAAGCGCCGCAGGGGATGTGCCGCAGGGAGGCACCGCAGGAAAGTGCCGCAGGATGCGCCGCAGGGATGCGCCGCAAAAAAAAGTAAACGAAAAGTAAAAATTTCGAAATGTTATCCCCCACACGCCCTCCTCAGACCCCCACAGGCCCTCCCCTGGTCCTCAAAGGTCCCCCGGGCACCCAAAGGGCCAACCGCCCCCCAAGGGTCCCCCGGGACCCCAAAAGTCCTCCCCCGGTCCCCAAAGGTCCACAGGGCTCCCAAAGGCCCACCCCCGGTCCCCAAAGGTCCCCGGCCCCCCAAACAACCTCCCTGGGCCCCAAAGGCCCTCCCCCGGTCCCCATACATGCACACAAAAACTTACACACACAAAAACTTACACACACACACAAAAACTTACACACACACACGAAAACTTGCACACACACACACGAAAACTTACACACACACGCCAAAACTTACACACACAAACACACAAAAAAACTTACACACACACACACACAAAAAAACTTACACAAGCACAATAAAACTAAAATGCACACAAAAAATCACATGCACACAAAAAATTACACACACACACAAAAAACTAACACACACACACACACACACGAAAACACACACACACACACACGCAAAAACTCACACACACACAAAAACTTACACACACACAAAAACTTACACACACGCAAAAAAACAAAGACACACACACAAAAAAACTTACACACACACACACAAAAATTAAACACACAAAAACGAAAAATCACACACACACGCAAAAACTTACATAAAAAAAAAATTACACACACACACACACACACACACACACACAAAAATTACACACACACACACACGAAAACTTACACACACAAGCCAAAACTTACACACACAAAAACTTAAACACACAAACACACACACACACAAACTTATACACACACACACACAAAAAAATAACACACACACAAACTAACACACACATACAAAAAACTTACATCCACACACAAAAGCTTAGACACACAAAAACTTACACACACACACACACAAAAACTTAGACCCACACGCAAAAACTTGCATGCACACAAAAACTTACATGCACACAAAAACTTACACACACACAAAAACTGACACACACTCACAAAAACTAACACACACACACAAAAACTTACACACACACACACACATGAAAACTTACACACACACGTCAAAACTTACACACACACGCCAAGACTTACACACACACACAAAAAAACTAACACACACACACACACACAAACTTACACATGCACACGAAAACATACAAGCAAAAAAAAACTTACATTCACACAAAAACTTACACACACAAACACAAAAAAAACTTACACACACACACACACACACACACGAAAACTCACACACACACACAAAAAATTACACACACACAAAAACTTACACACACACACACAAAAAAAAAAACTTACACAAGAACACAAAAAAAACACACACACACACGCACAAAAACTTACACACACACACACACACACAAAACATAAACAAACACACAAGAAAACATACACACACACTCCCAAACTTACACAAACAAAAACTAACACACAAACACACACACAAAAACTTACACATGAACACGAAAACTTACATGCACACAAAAACTTACATGCACACAAAAACTTACGCACACACACACACACACACACACACACAAAACATACACAAACAAACACACGAAAACTCACACACACACGCCAAAACTTCCACACACACAAAAACTAACACACACACACACACACACACACAAAAACTTACACATGAACACAAAAAACTCACACACACACGCACAAAAACTTACACACACACACACTCACAAAACTTACACACACACACACGAAAACTTACACACACACTCCAAAACTTACACACACAAAAACTTACACATTCACACGAAAAATAAAACACACACACACTAAAACTTACACAAACACACTCAAAAACTAAAACACACACACACACACAAACTTACACACACACACACACACACACAAAAAAAAAATTACAAATTCACAATAAAAAAAACAAGCAAACAAAAAATTAAATGCACACAAAAAATTAAACAAACAAACAAACAAAAAAAAATAAAAAACACACACACACACACGAACACTCACACACACACTCCAAAACATAAACACACACAAAAACTAACACACACACACACACACACATACACAAAAACTAACACATGAACACAAAAAACTAACACACACACTCACAAAAACTTACACACACACACACACACAAAAAACTTACACACACACACACACACACATGAAAACTTACACACACACGACAAAACTTACACACACAAAAACTTACACACACACACACACACACACAAACTTACACACATACACACACAAAAAACTAACACACACAAAAAATTACACAGACACACACACACACACACACACACACACAAAAACATACACATGAAAAAAACAAAAAAAACACACACACAAGCAAAATCAATAACAAACACTCACACAAAAGAAAAATAACACACACACGCAAAAACTTACACACACAAAAACTTACACACACACACACGAAAACTTACACACACACACAAAAAACTTACACACACAAAAACTTACACACACACACACAAATACACACAAACTTAAAGGCACACACAAAAAACTTACACCCACACACAAAGGATTAGACACACAAAAACTTACACGCACACACAAAAACTTACACCCACACTCAAAAACTTACATACACACAAAAAATAACATTCACTCAAAAAAGTACGCACACGCAAAAAAACTTACAAACAATTAAAAAAAATTACACACACACAAAAAAAACTTACACACACACAAAAAATTACACACACACACACACACACACAAAAACTAACACAAGCACAATAAAACAAAAAATCACACAAAAACTTACACACACAAACAAACACACACGAAAACTAACACATAAACACTAAAAAACTTACACATACAAAAGCTTTGACACACAAAAACTTACACACACACACACACACAAAAACTTACACCCACACGCAAAAACTTATATGCACACAAAAACTTACATGCACACAAAAACTTACACACACACTAAAACTTACACACATGCACAAAAACTTACACACACACAAAAACTAACACACACACACAAAAACTAACTCACACACACACAAACACACACACACAAAACAAACACAAGCACACGAAAACTCACAAGCACATAAAAAATAAAATGCACACAAAAACTAACACACACTCACAAAAACGAACACTCACACACAAAAAATTACACACACACACACTAAAACTTACACACACACACGAAAAATGACAAAAACACACAAAAAAACATACAAAAACACATTAAAACTGACACACACACACTAAAACTTACACACACACTCCAAAACTTACACACACACAAAAACTTACACACACACACACACACACAAAAAAAAACAAACACATTCACACGAAACATTAAATTCACACAAAAACTTACATGCACAAAAACAATTACACACACACACAAACACACACAAAAAAACATACAAACACACAATAAAACATAAAAACCCACGCAAAAAATTACACACACACAAACACACACACACACAAACACAAACAAACACATCAAAACGACAAAATAAAAGAACACAAAAAATAACATTCACACAAAAACACACACACACACACACACACACACACAAACACACACACAAAAATCACACACACACACACAAACAAAAACATACACACACAAACAAAAACTTACACACACACAAAAACTTACACACACAAACAAATACACAAAAAATCACAAACTAAAACAAAAAAAACTAACAAACACACGCACAAAAAATTACAAACACACACACACACAAAACTTACACACACACACACGAAAACTCACACAC